>NC_060188.1:61343294-61620794 GCF_021184085.1 Oncorhynchus gorbuscha
TCCTGTTAGAAGGTAACAGATTATTTTATTACAATGGTTAAATTGGATTTTCATTGTGTTCAATGGTGTTATTTGCCCCCTAGTGGCGCTTTCTGGTACTTAGAAAGACAACGCAAACGGGAAGTTCAGAATTGGTTTTGCGCGCATAGAAGCAGCTACAGACAACGCTACGGTGCAGGTCTTTCAATGTAGTTATTTCTTGTCACGCTTCAGCCTTGGAAAAATATTTGTTTGTAAGCTCGATTCAAGCATTTAGCTAAGGATGATAATCTTGTTATTGATAGAGTTTCTTACATATCAATGTTGGTTGCATTTACTTACAAATTGCAATGCCTTTTGTGTATGTCGTTAGCTGTATTACTTTGCTCATGCGTCATGCAAACGAATTGTAAAATATACAATACTGTAGTTTGTTACCGTTTCTAGTGTAATATGCTTTGTTATTCTACATAGATGGTTATACATTATTAGAGTAATGAAAGGAGCAATTACCATATGGTTAACAATTAGCTATATGGTTTGGCATCATGCCAGATGCATGGTACCTTAGCGCGTGCTTTGTATTTATGCAACTTCAAATGTTTAATGTACAGCTACAGTATGTCGGTGTGAATTGAACACTAAAGTATAATCTTTTCTGTATTTTGCAGTTTCACAACATAAACGTTTTCAATATATTCATTCAAGAAAAGTCACGCCTTGGGAGTTTTATTGAAGACTTAGTTGTTAGCTATCTGTCTAGTTTTGCATGGGAACGCAACTCAAGGGCAGAATAGTGAAAAAACATCATCACAGCGGGCTCAAGCACAAGAATAACTGCACACGGTGGTTATGTTTCTACTTTCATCAGCCAACAAAGCGTCTTATCCTAGGGAAGACCAGCAGTCTACGATGCATCAACCAGAGCCAGGTGTTCAACAGAGAGAGATGGAAGAGCCTCTTCAGCACATTGGGACCAAGTCTCAATCTACAAGATCAAGGTCATCAAAACAGTCAAGCAGATCCTCAACAGCGAGTTCTGCAGCCGTCAAAGCACGCGCCAAGGCGGAGGCAGCACGCGCACAAGTCTCTTATGCTGAGAAGGAAGCTTCTGTGATGAAGCAAAAGGCCAGCTTGTTGAAGCAAAAGGCAGAAATAGAGGCCAGCTTGTTGAAGCAAAAGGCAGAAACAGAGAAGCAAAAAGCTGACCTCGAGGCAAGTTTATATGTTCTCCAAGTTGAGAGAACAGCTGCTGCTGCATTGACTGAAGCTGCAGCCTTTGAAGAAGTTGTAGGATCAGAACGCAGAGAGCTTCGCAAAGAACTAGACACCGGGACACAGCCCTTAAGTCCAGTCCAACGTACATGTGAGTACGTACAACAACATGCTAGGCCCTACTTTGCTGAACTTCCATTTGAAGTGGAGAAACAAGAGCTTAGTGTTGACCCAGCTACATACCATAATCCAGAAAGTAGCAAACAACAGAACATGAGCAGAGACTCTCCGTTCAAAAGAAATGAACAGCAGCATGGTGGAAATGGAAAAGCAAGCCCACTTCCAGTCACACACACACAACTTCCCTGAGTCACAAGTGGCACCAGACCTCACCAAGTACCTCCTACGACGTGAGATGGTGAGTTCAGGACTCCTGAAGTTTGATGATCGCCCTGAAAATTATTGGGCATGGAAAGCATCCTTTCTCAATGTGACCAGAGACTTGAATTTATCAGCCAGGGAAGAGTTAGATCTAATTACCAAGTGGCTAGGGGCAGAGTCGTCTGAGCAAGCAAACAGAATTAGATCTGTCCATATTTTCAACGCAACAGCAGGGCTTAACATGGTCTGGCAACGACTAGAAGAGTGCTATGGTACACCCGAAGTGATCGAGAATGCACTGTTGAAGAAAATGGACGATTTTCCAAAACTGGCTAACAAAGACAATCATAAACTAAGAGAACTAGGTGACATTCTTCTCGAACTGGAGTGTGCTAAAGTAGAAGGGTACCTTCCAGGCCTCGCTTATCTGGACACATCTCGGGGGGTAAACCCTATTGTAGAGAAACTTCCATTCAGTTTACAAGAAAAATGGATAGCACAGGGATCCAAATATAAGGAGGACTATCGGGTAGCATTCCCACCATTCTCGTTCTTCTCGAGATTCATCAGGAACCAGGCGAAAATTAGAAATGACCCCAGCTTCACCCTCTACACCTCAACTAACCAGGTGTCCATGAAAAGTGAGAAACCTGCCAGGTACAGCAGCAAGACACCTGTGACTGTATACAAGACAGATGTGTCATCTGAGGCTTCAGACCACCAAACCAAACCCAGTAAGACAAAGGTTGAAAACCCTGACCGTCACTGCCCAATACATAACAAGCCTCATCCTCTTAAAAAGTGTCGTGGGTTTAGATACAAAACTCTAGATGAGCGCAAATCATATCTCAAAGACAATGGCATTTGTTTCCGATGTTGTGGGTCAACTCAGCACAGAGCTAAAGACTGTAAGGTTTCAATCAAGTGCTCTGAGTGTGACAGCGACAGGCATCTTGCTGCTCTGCATCCAGGCCCAGCCCCTACAAATACATACACCGCTACAGCAGAGACAGATAATGGCGGGGAGCAAGGTGACGATGCTCTTCTATCTGTCACCTCAAAGTGTACAGAGATCTGTGGTGAGGCAGTCAATCCAAGATCATGTTCAAAAATATGCTTAGTCAAAGCTTATCCGGCTGGGAAAAGAGAGAAAGCTGTCAAAATGTATGTAGTGCTTGATGAACAAAGTAACAAATCTCTGGCCAAGACAGAGTTTTTCAGTCTCTTCAACATCAATGACAACTCTGCTCCATACACCATGAAGACGTGTTCTGGGGTAACAGAGACTTCAGGCAGGAGAGCCGTCAACTTCATGGTGGAGTCTATAGATGGACACATGCAGCTCACTCTCCCTACTCTGATAGAGTGTGATATGATGCCAGACGATAGGATGGAGATTCCCTCCCCGACATTGCGTATCATCATCCCCATCTGCAACCAGTTATGGACAGAATTCCAGCTGTGGACCCAGACGCTCCCATCCTCCTGCTCTTAGGACGAGACATCTTAAGGGTACACAAGGTACGAGAGCAAATCAATGGGCCCCACAACACTCCTTATGCACAGCGACTCGACCTCGGGTGGGTCATTGTGGGTGAGGTCTGTCTGGGAACGGCTCACCGACCAGCCAATGTTAACGTGTTCAGGACAAACATACTTCAAAATGGTCGCACATCCTATCTGAGCCCTTGCCTTGACATCATCCAGGTAAAAGAGAACTACAACAGCGTAGCTCAGAAACACATCTCTCCCTCTACAGTGCACTTGAGAGATCCAATCACAACTGTGAACACAGACAGCCTGGGATGTTCCGTGTTCGACAAAACACAAGACGATGATAAACCAACACCATCAGTGGAGGACAAAGCCTTCTTGGACATTATGGACAAACAGGTTTTCCAGGATGATGGAAACAACTGGGTGGCTCCACTACCCTTTCGCCCCAATAGACGTCGCCTTCCTAATAACAGGGAGCAGGCCATGAACCGTCTCACATCACTTCGCAGGACTTTAGACAAAAAGCCTGACATGAAGCGTCATTTTATTGACTTCATGCAAAAGATGCAGGATTTTATTTTTTTTAATATTTTTTTTTTATAAAAAAATAACGACCAAGCCGAACCTTCACAGCCACTAGAGGGAGACAAGGAACGTTGGTATCTGCCCATATTTGGTGTTTACCATCCACAAAAGCCTGAACAAATACGAGTAGTATTTGACTCCAGTGCTAAGTGTCAAGGCGTGTCACTTAACGATGTTCTGCTCAGTGGTCCAGACTTAAACAACACACTCTTGGGTGTCCTAATGCGTTTCCGCAAGGATTGCATTGCACTAACAGCAGATGTGCAACAAATGTTTTACTGTTTTGGTGTACGTGGGATCACAGAGATTACTTAAGGTTTCTCTGGTATGAAGACAACAACCCAGATAGAAACATAACTGAGTACAGGATGAAAGTCCATGTATTTGGGAACAGCCCTTCACCAGCCGTAGCCATCTACTGCATGAGACGAGCAGCGCTACAGGGTGAGAAGGAACACGGGTCAGAACCCAAGCAATATGTAGTGAGGAACTTCTACGTCGATGATGGTCTGACATCAGTAGCTACTACAGAAGAAGCTGTCAACATTCTAAGAAAAACACAAGCAATGTTGGCGGAGTCCAACATGAAACTACACAAGATTGCATCCAATAGCAAAACAGTTATGGAAGCCTTCCCTATGGAGGACCGTGCAAAAGACTTAAATGATCTGGACCTAGGAGTGGATCCTCTCCCCTTTCAACGGAGCCTGGGACTTTCCTGGAACCTGGAAACAGACAGCTTCTCATTCCAGGTGTCCCACAATGAGAAGCCTTTTACTCGGAGAGGCATCCTGTCCACAGTGAATAGTCTTTATGACCCCCGTGGGTTTGTGGCTCCAATAACAATGCAAGGTAAAGCCTTAATCAGAGAACTCTCTTCTGATCAGAGTGAGTGGGATGCCCCTCTTCCCACAGGAAAAGAAGAGGAATGAAAAATGTGGAAGGAATCTTTGATGGAGTTGGAACATATGAATATACAGCGGACCTACATCCCAGTCTCCTTGTCTACCACTCAAAGAAGAGAGCTACACATCTTCTCGGATGCCTCTACAGTAGCCATAGGAGCGGTAGCCTACCTGAGAGTTATTGACTCGGAAGGTCAATGCCATGTTGGATTTGTCATGGGGAAATCAAAATTGGCCCCTCGTCCGGCCTACACTATCCCACGCCTAGAACTGTGTGCGGCCTTGCTAGCTGTTGAGATGTATGAACTGATCAAAGACGAAATTGACATTGATATACATGCAGCCAAGTTCTACACAGACAGTAAGATAGTTCTCGGTTACATCCACAATGTCACCAAAAGATTCTATGTTTATGTTGCCAATAGGATAACTCGCATCAGGAAGTCTACCCATCCAGATCAGTGGTGCTATATAAACACTGGCAGCAATCCAGCAGACCATGCAACCAGGCCCATACTTGCTGCGCTCTTAAAACACACTAGTTGGTTCTCAGGTCCACCGTTCCTGACCCAAACAAACTCGAGTAAGCCTGAGACCATCAATTTTGACCTTGTAGAGCCTCACACAGATGCAGAGATTCGACCAGACGTCACTGTCTTTGCCTCTAAAGTTTCTGGAGCTCAACTCGGCTCTCATCGCTTTGAGAGGTTCTCAAGCTGGAAAACTCTCAATCGAGCCACAGCATGACTCATTCATGTTGCAAGATCCTTCCATGAAGGTGCAGACAACACCAGCTGCAGAGGCTGGCATGACTGTAATAAACCATGCGGTACAAGTGAGTTGTCACAAGCCAAAACAGCAATCATTCACTGTGTGCAACATGAAGCCTTCAGAGAGGAATTCAAATGCATTGAAAAAGGAAAAGAGTTCCCAAAGCAAAGTACACTCAAAAAGCTGAACCCAGTGATTGATGAGGATGGGTTGCTGAGGGTGGGAGGCCGCTTATCCTCCGCCGACATGTTACAAGACGAAAAACATCCTCTCATCATCCCACGGACACATCATGTTGCCACTCTGCTGGTAAGACATTATCACGAGCAAGTGGCTCACCAAGGCCGTCATTTTTCAGATGGAGCTATTCGAGCAGCAGGCTTCTGGATTATTGGGAGCAAACGTCTGGTCTCTGGTGTCATTCACAAGTGTGTCACCTGCCGCAAGGTTAGAGGGAGGCTAGTTGACCAAAAAATGGCTGACTTGCCTGCAGACAGACTCACATCTGAACCACCATTCACCAGCGTTGGACTTGATGTGTTTGGACCATGGAATGTCATAACTCGTCGTACTAGAGGTGGTAGTGCAGACTCCAAGTGCTGGGCGGTGCTCTTTACATGTATGTCTACTAGAGCAGTCCATATCGAGCTTATCGAACCTATGTCCACATCCAGCTTCATCAACGCGCTGAGGCGTTTTTTCGCTATCCGTGGTCCAGCAAAAGTGCTAAGGTCTGATCGAGGTACAAACTTTATAGGTGCCTGCAGGGAACTGGGTATCGACACATGACTCAGAACTGACTAAATACCTCTCAGATAAGGGATGTACTTGGATATTTAATCCTCCACACTCGTCTCATATGGGTGGTTCTTGGGAGAGACTCATTGGGGTTGCCAGACGTATTCTTGATGCTATGCTGTTTCAGACGGGCTCCACTCATCTCACACATGAGGTCTTGAGCACTCTTATGTCTGAAGTTATGGCAATAATCAATGCGAGACCCTTAGTGTCAGTATCAACCGACCCTGACATGCCTACCATTCTCACACCCTCAATGTTACTTACACAAAAGACCAGCGCTACCTCAGCCCCTTCCGGATACTTCAGCATGAACGACCTTCATGGAAAACAGTGGAAGCAAGTCCAGTGTCTCGCTGACACCTTTTGGAAAAGGTGGAGACAGGAGTACCTGACAACGCTGCAGAGACGCAGAAAATGGACAGCAGAAAAGCCAAATGTAAAAGTGGGAGATGTTGTCTTATTGAAAGACAGTCAGGCACACAGAAATGACTGGCCAGTCGGGCTTGTGGTAAAAACCTTTCCCAGTACTGACAAAAAGGTTAGGAAAGTAGAACTAAAAATTGTCAAGCAAGGAGCTGCTAAGGTGTTTCTGAGACCAATCTCAGAGATTGTTGTTCTTCTTTCTGAAGCATCCTAGAGACAAAAGATAAAAATAGAAAGGACATTATTTGTTTCTTGATATGTTTTATTTAATAGTGGCACAATTTCATTATACCAGGCGGGGAGTGTGCTGCCATCCTGTTAAAGGTAACAGATTGTAATAAAATAATGGTTAAATTGGATTTTCATTGTGTTCAATGGTGTTATTTGCCCCCTAGTGGCGCTTTCTGGTACTTAGAAAGACAACGCAAACGGGAAGTTCAGAATTGGTTTTGCACGCATAGAAGCAGCTACAGACAACGATACAGTGCAGGTCTCTCAATGTAGTTATTTCTTGTCACGCTTCAGCCTTGGAAAAATATTTGTTTGTAAGTTCGATTCAAGCATTTAGCTAAGGATGATAATCTTGTTATTGATAGAGTTTCTTACATATCAATGTTGGTTGCATTTACTTACAAATTGCAATGCCTTTTGTGTCGTTAGCTGTATTACTTTGCTCATGCGTCATGCAAACGAATTGTAAAATATACAATACTGTAGTTTGTTACCGTTTCTAGTGTAATATGCTTTGTTATTCTACATAGATGGTTATACATTATTAGAGTAATGAAAGGAGCAATTACCATATGGTTAACAATTAGCTATATGGTTTGGCATCATGCCAGATGCATGGTACCTTAGCGCGTGCTTTGTATTTATGCAACTTCAAATGTTTAATGTACAGCTACAGTATGTCGGTGTGAATTGAACACTAAAGTATATTCTTTTCTGTATTTTGCAGTTTCACAACATAAACGTTTTCAATATATTCATTCAAGAAAAGTCACGCCTTGGGAGTTTTATTGAAGACTTAGTTGTTAGCTATCTGTCTAGTTTTGCATGGGAACGCAACTCAAGGGCAGAATAAGGCTACATACAACCTCTAAGACCTTATGCTTTGACTAAAATGTTAATGCAAACTATTAACTGCTGGGTGCGATCAAAAGCAGACAATCTCACAACAAAAACATACTACTTATAAATCCGAAATGAGAAAAGCCAGAATCGTAAAAACAATCCCTCAAATATGATACATTATTTATTTACAACATATCAAATCACAAACAGTAATAGTTTCCCTAGAGTGAGTGGATAATGGTGCGACTCTTGAGCTGTTCAACGTAATTCTTGGCCTGGTCGAAGCCAGTCTTCTGTTCTGCCTTCGGTGGAAGCCCCTCCACCAGCTTGACAAAGTAGTGGCAGTGCACTTTATCCATGATCCCAAACATTCCTCTGCCATGGTAACGGATACGTTTCAGGTACTTCCCCTTGTTGGAGAATGATTCCGCTGAAGTGAGGGAAAAGGGGATAAAGAGTGCGTGAAAGAGTGTGTGAAAGAGTGTGTGTGTGTGACAGACATATAGAACACAATGACACATTTCTCATTCTGGAATTGCATTTGAATGTCAAACACATCAGAATAAAGATATTTCTGTTTCCATTTGTTTATCTATAATAACCTCTGAATTACATTTGCATAAATCATACCCAGCCTCTCTGAAGTGAAGAAAAGTATGCATTTTCAGGCATCTAAAATTACATCCCCTATTGTGATTTTTCAATAAATTTCCATTGCCTTTTCCATTTGAAAACAGTCAGGATGTGATTAGAATGCAGCATACACCCTTTTATGATAACCATCACTTTTTTCTAACCTTGTTAACAATTTACATTCAGGAATTCAATCATGCTATTTAGGGCACGCATGGGCAATTTCTGCCATACATTTTATTATGAGAGGATTCTCACAAGATGTTATGTGTATGAAGTTGGGTATCAGAGACTATCTGCACTGACTAGTATCCACACATCCCAAACACTCAGTCAACACTGCTGTTCTATGATACTGTTCTATTATATACCATTTATTCTACTATGTGACCGAGACACTGCCCACATATTTTTAAAACAGTATTATTACTATGCATACTACCTCTATTACTTATTTTGTACCTGACTCTTCATTATTATTAATATTGATTAATGTACTGCATTAAGGGAGCTAGCACACAAGCATTTGGCTGCGCCTTTTATACTTGCTGTGAACTGTGTGTGAGACGAATACAATTTGATGTGTAAGATTTCAAGAAGATGTACGACAGTTGACACTTACCAACATATAAATTGGACTTGTATTCCACATTGTGATTCCTGACTGCCATCTCCTGGGCTTCCAAGAGAACCTTAAAAATACAACAACGTATCACATCATGAAAGGAAGACGGGCCAAACACTGACAAGTCATACGAGTGTATTTTGTCAGTATAACTATAGAACTACTGGACATGAGCACATCACACAGACAGGTCACCCGTGATATAAATCAGTATTTGACATCCATTCATGTCCGAGGAATACGGGAGATGATGTGGAAACAAAGCCACTAGGGGCAACAGTGAGCGCTGTTACCTTCAAGTAGGTTTCGGTTTTGCTAGGGCGTTGTTGACGGGGATGGCAGATGGGCGCAAGCATCTGCCCCTGGTTCAAAAGGTAAGCATCTGCCCCTGGTTCAAAAGGTAAGCATCTGCGATAAAAAGTTGGTTTTGATATTCTTGTTTTAAGACTAGGCATCAAATGCCTAAACTTAACCTTCAACACTTCGGAATTTGACGTTTGAGAAACATGAATGGATGTCTAATTCTGAGTCTGTGACAGCTTGTTGCATCACAAGCCTAAATGTTACATTGTTTTCCAAAACTAGCTAAAGCATGCTGTAGAAAGTCACATGGATTAAAACATACCTCTTTCATGATCTTTGCCCCCTTTTTGTCATTGAACTCAAGCTGTGCAATGGCCTCGTCAATAGTCATTCCTCTGATCTGTTGGAAGAATACAGAAGAGGAAGTCAACCAATAGCGGACGCATACAAATGGCAGGCCCCATGCACTTAACACAAATGCCTTGTTGGCCAAGTTCGCCTTATTGTACATTGCTCTCCATTACTCTTTTCATATTATCGTCAGCATATTATCGTCAGTCATACATGATCCCAATTTTACCTCCAAGACACTGCCGATTTGAAAATCGAAAGAGTAGATTGTGCTGATTTACTGGTGCATTGAACCATGTAGCACGCTATAGTTTAAAAACTCTGATAGTGCTAAAACAATGTCATATCTAAATTGACATCTTTATGTACCTTTGGCATAATACTTTATCATTTTAAAAACTGTTCAATGCACCTGTTTATCTCAATACCAAATCATCTGACTAACAATTAAGTAACTTACCATAATCGTTTTAAATTAAAATGGTACTAAAATAAATTGTTCTTAGCAAAGAGCAATTTCTCAAGCAACAATTTTGGTAGGACTGTCGGAGTGGTCTGAGTTGGGAGGGGAAACGGAAAACTAGCCGTTATTGGCAGAGGTTTGAAACCCTTATAACTTATGGGTCTATTTACTAATTTACCGTGAGATCACCAGGCAGGCCAAAACTCCATCCCATCAAAACAGGCTGAAATTTCAGGCAGTCTTTTCAAAAAGCGCATTCACTATCACAGTATTACACCAACCTCAATGTGGAAATGTATATAAAAGCACAGGTAAATAAATGTTTGACTGCATTTAACAAAATAGCATACTTAAAAGGACAACCTACAAGTAAGGCTGTCAGAGAAGGTCAGCCATACATTATATTGTTTTATGCTTTTTTACCAATCTATGGGACAGGCACAAGGAAGGCACTGGACAACAACCCACTAGGAAAGTGAAAGCAGGGAAGGCCATAGCTGTGTATATGATGATGCTATCTATCCCTCTTGGACAACATCGTAGCGTAAAAACCCACCACATGTGCGTCACGAATCTTGAATAAGATTCTAGTTGAAATTACTTGACATTTTTGCAGGGCATTGGACCTGAGAGCCTACCATTGGGAATGTCAGTCAAAATATCCACAGGAAAGCATAATTTAAGGCTTTTACCCCCCCCCCCATTAAAATAATTCCAATTGCAAATTAACACTTTTATTCATTGATGGAAAGACCAGTCCACGGAAATACATATGGCCGTAATGCTTATTGGTCTATAGCTTAATTAGCATAATTGTGGAATTAAATTGCCACGTGTATTTACGTTAGGCACGTCTTATTTATCACATGCACAACAAAGACATACAGAGCCTATTTTGAGCAGAATATCACCTCAGACAACACTAGAGCTGCTGCAGCGCTTCAGCTCATTGCTGCTGGAGTGCAACATGTGCTTTTATAAGACCAGTCACTGCGCAATATTTCTAAAAATGCAATTGTGTGTTAAACTTGGATGGCCACAATTAAAAAGAGTTACCTTTTTTAAATTAAAATTGAAGTGCCACTCCCAGTAGACATTCAAGTGCATAGGGAACAGTAGACAAGCTATAAGAGATGCTCAGAAATACCTTACTTAAGTTGTTCAGACCTTTTGCTCTGAGATTTGAAATTGAGCTCAGGTGCATCTCGTTTCCATTGATAATCTTTCTACAACCTGATTGCAGCATTGAAGGTCTCCAAGAACATTGTGGCCTCCATCATTCTTAAATGGAAGAAATTTGGAGCTTGCCGCCGGGTGAAAATGTGAAATCAGGGGAGAAGGGCCTTGGTCGGGAAGGTGACCAAGAACCCGATGGTCACTGACAGAGCTCCAGAGTTTATCTGTGGAGATGGGAGAACCTTCCAGAAGGACAACCATCTCTGCAGCACTCCACCAATCACGCCTTTTATGGTAGAGTGGATAGATGGAAGTCACTCAGTAAAAATAAACATGACAAGCTGCTTGGAGTTTGCCAAAAGGCACCTAAAGGACTCTCCGACCATGAGAAACAACATTCTCTGGTCTGATGAAACCATGATTGAACTCTTTAGCCTGAATAAGCATCACATCTGGAAGAAACCTGGCACCATCCTTACGGTGAAGCATGGTGGTGGCAGCATCATGCTGTGGGGATGTTTTTCAGTGTGTTTTAGTCAGGTTTGAGGGGAAAATGAATGGAGCAAAGTACAGAGATTCATGAAAACCTGCTCAGGACCTCAGACTGAACAACGACCCTATGCACATAGCCAAGACAACGCAGGATTGGTATCGGGACAAGTCTCTGAATGTTCTTGAGTGTCCCAGCCAGAACCCGGACTTGAACATGATCGAACATCTCTGGAGACCTGAAAATAGCTGTGCAGCAACGCTCCCCATAAAAACTGACAGAGCTTGAGGATCTGCAGAGAAGAATGGGATAAAAAATAAAAAAAATCCTCAAATACAGGTATCCAACCTTGTAGCTGAGTAAAGGGTCTGAATTAGAGGTTGACCGATTATGATTTTTCAACGGCGATTCAGATTATTAGAGGACCAAAAAGGTCTATATCGATTAATCGGACATTTTTTTTTATTTGTAATAATGACAAATACAACAATACTGAATTAACACTTATTTTACCTTAAAATAAACCATCAACATCAATTTAGCCTCAAATAAATAATGAAACATGTTCAATTTGGTTTAAATAATGCAAAAACAAAGTGTTGGAGAAGTAAAAGTGCAATATGTGCCATGTAAAAAAGCTAACATCTGAGTTCCTTGCTCAGAAGATGAGAACATATGAAAGTTGGTGGTTCTGTTTAACATGAGACTTCAATATTCCATGGTAAGAGGTTTTAGTTAACATAGTATTTATAGGACTATTTCTCTCTATACAATTTGCATTTAAAATACCTTTGACTATTGGATGTTCTTATAGGCACTATTGTATTGCCAGTGTAACAGTATAGCTTCCATCCCCCTCTCCCCTACCTGGGCTCGAACCAGGAACACATCGACAACAGCCACACTCGAAGCATCGTTACCCATCGCTCCACAAAAGCCGCGGCCCTTGCAGCGCAAGGGGAATAATTAGTCCAAATCTAAAAGCGAGTGACGTTTGAAACAGTATTAGCGCACACCCAGCTGACTAGGTAGCCATTTCACATTGGTTACACCAGCCATTAGGCTGATAGGCTTGAAGTCATAAACAGCGCTGTGCTTGCGAAGAGCTGATGGCAAAACACACGAAAGTGCTGTTTGAATGAATGATTACGGGCCTGCTGCTGCTCAGTCAGACTGCCCTATCAAATCAGACTTAATTATAACATAATAACACACAGAAATACGAGCCTTTGGTCATTAATATGATCGAATCCGGAAACTATCATTTCGAAAAAACAAAACGTTTATTTCAGTGAAATACAGAACCGTTCTGTATTCTTTTTTTTCTTTTTTTTTTACGGGTGGCATCCCCAAGTCTAAATATTCTTGTTACATTGCGCAACCTTCAATGTATGTCATAATTATGTACAATTCTGGCAAATCAGTTCGTAATTTGCCAGACAGCCCAAACTTTTGCATATACCTTGATTCTGCATGCATTACATTACATTTAAGTCATTTAGCAGACGCTCTTATCCAGAGCGACTTACAAATTGGTGCATTCACCTTATGACATCCAGTGGAACAACCACTTTACAATAGTGCATCTAAATATTTTAAGGGGGAGAGGGGGGGTGAGAAGGATTACTTTATCCTATCCTAGGTATTCCTTAAAGAGGTGGGGTTTCAGGTGTCTCCGGAAGGTGGTGATTGACTCCGCTGTCCTGGCGTCGTGAGGGAGTTTGTTCCACCATTGGGGAGCCAGAGCAGCGAACAGTTTTGACTGAGCTGAGCGGGAACTGTACTTCCTCAGTGGTAGGGAGGCGAGCAGGCCAGAGGTGGATGAACGCAGTGCCCTTATTTGGGTGTAGGGCCTGATCAGAGCCTGGAGGTACTGAGGTGCCGTTCCCCTCACAGCTCCGTAGGCAAGCACCATGGTCTTGTAGCGGATGCGAGCTTCAACTGGAAGCCAGTGGAGAGAGCGGAGGAGCGGGGTGACGTGAAATGCAATGAATGCAAGAGAAGACAATTTCACCTGGTTAATATTGCCTGCTAAACTAGATTAGTAGTTATAACTAGTGATTTTGATTGTTTTTTATAAGATAAGTATAATGCTAGCTAGCAATTTACCTTGGCTTCTACTGCGTTCGCGTAACTGGCAAGCTACTCGTGGAGTGCAATGGTTAGAGTATTGTACTAGTTAACTGTGCGGTTGCGAGATTGGAACCCCTGAGCTGACAAGGTGAAAATCTGTCGTTCTGCCCCTGAACAAGGCAGTTAACCCACAGTTCCTAGGCAGTCATTGGAAATAAGAACGTGTTCTTAACTGACTTGCCTAGTTAAATAAAAAGGTATAAAAATATATATTTTTTATTTTATAATCAGAAATCGGCGCCCAAAAGTACCGATTTGCGATTGTTATGAAAACTTGAAATCGGCCCTAATTAATCGGCCATTACGATTAATCGGTCGACCTCTAGTCTGAATACTTATGCAAGTGGTTTTTATAAATGACTGTTTCATAACTACTGATCAATTCATGTACATATTTATAATTTGGAGGTTATCCGTTTGAAAACCTTTTTATTTTTGTAATTATGTATTGTATTGGTTTTTGTGGCTTCCAACCACACCTGCACACCATTTCTTTGTATTATCTGTATTGCTGTCCATCACTTGATTTCTTTGTTTCAAATCAACTTTAATTGACCAGAAGCCAAAGGCACAATCCTAGTCATATTAGAAACACATCCTAGTGGTTGCATCTTTAGATTCCCCCTCTTTCAAAGATCTTAGTCGAGATTTTGATCTCTGTTACATATGGAACCACATCAGGTACGCAGTTTAGGTGTTTTTTGCAAATTGCATTTTGGCAAATGTTTTATTGGATGCTTCATTAAAAGGAATTGCATATACAACCTAAACAGGACCTTCAAATCAAATGTTTTGGATGGGTGGAGTTTGGCTTGCCTGGTGACTTTAGACAGTAAGTTAATATAGCCCAATAGAGTTCCAAACCCCTCTTCCAATAACAGCTTGTTTTCAGATTACATATCCCTCCCCAGTCAGACCTCTCCCAGACAGTCATAGCTTGAGAAATTATTTTTTGCAAAAAAAAAAGGTTGTTTCTTTCTGATTAATTTAATGGGAAACTATTACAGTAAGGTCCTCAACTGAAATTAGAGAAATTATTTGATAGAGAAATTGGCTGCATTGGGCCTTTAAACAGACTTTTCAAACGTGGGTCTGCTGCATATGCCTGAAATTACATCCTCTCTGCTCCACCTCATGTCATAAAAGTCCTGCAGGTGTGCAAGCATATTGAATTAAATTGATTGGTGCATGCGTGGCAAAATATAAAAACTGCCGATGCTCTCCTCTACAAGACCGTAGTAAACCAGGGATCTCTTTACAAGAGACAAAAGCCCTTGCACAGAAAAGAGTGAGGAGAGCCATGGTGAACTCGTTATGTTTCCAAGTGGGACAAGAAGACTAAGTAAAGAAAGTACATTTATGAGATTTTGAATAGAGCATCTAAAGAGTAAGAATACGCAGTAAAAATCTGTTATGTCTAGGGCTACCTGGAAGGTGTTCAACATGTTGCTTTTACATTCAAACCTTTACACTCACCATATTTGCTAGATACCACATCTTGTCCTTGCTGTACTTGATTTGCCTCCTGCAGTGGTGCACCTCCTGTGAAGTAAATATATTGGTCTGTATTTAGTATATCGCAACAACTGAAAACAATAAAATGGTCAGATATGGAATGATTTCCATCGGTATACATAACCATAACTACTGTATGTATCACTTGGTTGTTGGAACTCACTGCAGGTCTTCGTGCTTCATCAGGCTGCTGTGGTGGGAACATTTGCAGGTTCTTCCTGTCCCAGTTCTTGTTGACATCTAATGCGGCGCTGGTGTGGATACAGGGGAGCTTCTGGGTTTTACCAAAGGCAAATAGCCTGGATAGAGAAGAGAACTTAGCTAGTTAGCGTCTTAGCGAACGTTTGATAGGTTATAGACAGAAATAGGTGCAATACAAAAAATCTGGCAAATACTTGTAATATGTATAATTATGAAGTTGTAAGCACATATATAACTTCACTGCTTGATTTGTCCTTCACTGGAAGAAATGACAGCGCTGTTAACTCGTGTGCTGGTTCTCCTTACCTTGAGCGTATCTGCCCAGCAACACTCCTGAGTAGTGTGAACCCTATGAAAAAAATAACCTGTTTAGTTCATTCTAAACCACACTTTAGAAGAGGTCGAGAATGAAATAGACACTGGAATTTCAAGTACAATACTATTAAACTTACCACCGCCTACCGTTACGGAGGTCGCCATGTTGAATGTATGACGTCGTCCACACGTTCTGCTTTACGGCAAGTGCACGCGAGACTGTTGTCGCTACTTACCACAACCACACATTCATAAACTCCGCCTATTTCTAAAATGTATTTTCTTAAAATCTGATTTTAAACCTAACCTTAACACACCTGCCAACCATAACTTTAAATGACAACTAAAAAGCAATTTTCTGTTTTTATCATTTTTTGGTCTAAGGTAACAAGTGGAAATGCAAAGATGTTGGTACTCCTTCTCAGGGCTCCGTCGCCTATCTTCTTCTTGAAATTTGTATTGGCAGATCGCAACCAACTAAAAGGTGCATACAGCGTCATCTACTGTACTGGAGTGCGTGGCCGATAACGGCCTCCCTATTAATATATGTATCTTATTTAGCCCTATGTTTCCGCCTACTGTTCTGGAGTGTGAATTCATTACACTTTATGACACAAAAAGGGAATGGACAAAGGACTGGAAAAGGACAAAGGACTGGAAAAGGAAGCAAAATTGCCCTACCAACACCCGTTAAAACCTTGCCACTAAACACACCTTGTAACTCTTCTGCAGCAAAATCTCATACACCCAAGTATTTCTCTGTAGCTACCACCACAACATCTACTTTCTATTATTTCAGTTCCATTTCTGCGGTACAGTTGATAACCATGGCTATGAATGCTCAGAAAGCAACCTTACTGGCACACGTTATTCCTATCACTCTATTAGCCCGGTTTACTCACAGGGAGCCTCTTAGGATCCCTCGACCCTGGACCCATCTTCCTCTACTTCTCTCTTCACTTCCTCAGTATATGAGGCTATTTATATACTAGATCTACTCTGTAAAAGTAGTCTAGACATTATCTTCCATTTCTTTTAGACTAGCATTTGGCTTTCAACAACAAAGATTTGTAATAACCTTGTTGTCTATC
The DNA here is from genome assembly GCF_021184085.1 of Oncorhynchus gorbuscha. Taxonomy (NCBI): domain Eukaryota; kingdom Metazoa; phylum Chordata; class Actinopteri; order Salmoniformes; family Salmonidae; genus Oncorhynchus; species Oncorhynchus gorbuscha. The sequence continues at coordinate 61,360,222 of NC_060188.1, forward strand.
TCTCCAACATTTGCAACATTGTTTCAATACTGAAATTCGATCTCCAGTGGTAATGAATGTGTCAGGGTTCGGGACGAGACAGACAGGCTGGCAGCTTTTCTCATCCAGTCGAAATCATGACTCAGGATCATTTTATGGATATACACAAAGAAATGTCAATAGAAAAACACGAAATGCAGCTTCAGTTTGAAGTGATTGTGTTAGCTGTGTAGTTTGCTATCTTTTCTGAACAGTGGCCTGGTGAGAGAGCAAATGTTCTATGCCAGACGAAATTTCACATCATTAGCTCATTGTAATGGATGTACCCCACAAAAATCACTAGAAAACAGCTTAAACAAATGCAAAAACAGCTACGTTTGTGTTATTCTGGCTGCACTGTTCGACGTGACAGTGTTAGCCAAAGTTGGCTAACTAGCAAGCAAGGGATAAGAACGTTGCCAGCCAACATGGCAACAGAACATTTAGATCAAATGACTGGATCGAGTCCATAGATTTAGAACGAAAGACTTAGGGCGTGTTCGTAAATTCACTCTGGCTATCTATTCCAATTTTAGAGCACCCTCGTCTGAGTGTGCCAGGGAGCAGAATAACTAATGAATTTCCAAACGCTCAACACCCATTGAATATGACCAGTGCCAGTAAACGTTGGGCAAAAACAGTGTAATTAAATTGTTGCCAGTATTACAGTTATAGTCACCAACGTGCTGGATAACATGAACATTTGATTCCATTCCAGCCATTACAATGAGCCCATCCTCCTATATCGCCTCCCACCAACCTCCTTTGGTGAGTCCACTGTAAGTAAGAAGGGGAAACTGTAGTTAAACAACAGGAGGTCAAAACCTGAGAATTCTACCTGGTGTTGATAGTGTTAGTGTATATTTTCCAAACTTTTGGAAGGAGAGACAAGGAAGATGTGTCTAATCTTGGCATCAGATGAACACATCATCCACATCTCTCCCTTCACTAGCTGGTTTTGAAGCATGAGTAAGTGAGGTATTGCTGCCCCACAGGAGAAGGAGAGACAGGGAAAATATGTCTATTCTCTGTGTCAAATGAAAAATGAATGGGAGCTAGGAAAGGAAAGAAGGAAAGAATGCTAAAAAAGGAAGATAGGGAAGGAAGCTAGGGAAGGAGGAAAGAGACCTACGAAAGGAAGTAAGTAAGAATAGAAGATGTTTCTCAACATGTCTGCATTAATGTGGTTGCTATGATTATGGATAATCATGAATGAATTGTGAATGATAAAATGTGAGAAAGTTACAGAGGAACTAAGATCCTACCCCCCACAACAAATGCAAATCTCCCATGGTATTAGTATTGATGAGAGATTAGCATGTTTTTTTGTAGCCTCTAACTTTCTTACTCATCATTATTCATTATTTTTCTTAATCATGGCATTTTCATGATTAATTTTGAAGTGTTCAATAACATCTTACTGTATCTACTCACTTAGAAAGAAAATTACACCAGTCATCATTCAGCACTCAGTTTCTGTAGGTCGTTATCAATAAAACGTCACAATATGTTGCAGAGCATTCAATTTGCCTGCTGGGGGGCATGGAGACCCCCAGCTCTGCTAAAACCATTGACATCTAACTGCGTGTTGTTTTCAAGGGATTGTTAAATAAATCTTAACTATTTGGTTGTAATACCATCACCTCTTGAAGAGTATAGTCACAACTACAAATTTCAGATTATCCCATGCAAAACAATTGCGCACTTTAGTTATATCATCAGAGTTATTCAGCAAGTTATTCAGCAAGCTTTCCATGATGAGTAAACATTAATTGATCATGTAATTTCAGATACGTGAGGGTAGCCGTTGCCGTACCAGGCGGTGATACAGCCCGCCAGGATGCTCTCGATTGTGCATCTGTAGAAGTTTGTGAGTGCTTTTGGTGATAAGCCAAATTTCTTCAGCCTCCTGAGGTTGAAGAGGCGCTGCTGCGCCTTCTTCACGATGCTGTCTGTGTGAGTGGACCAATTCAGTTTGTCTGTGATGTGTATGCCGAGGAACTTAAAACTTGCTACCCTCACCACTACTGTTCCATCGATGTGGATAGGGGGGTGTTCCCTCTGCTGTTTCCTGAAGTCCACAATCATCTCCTTAGTTTTGTTGACGTTGAGTGTGAGGTTATTTTCCTGACACCACACTCCGAGGGCCCTCACCTCCTCCCTGTAGGCCGTCTCGTCGTTGTTGGTAATCAAGCCTACCACTGTTGTGTCGTCCGCAAACTTGATGATTGAGTTGGAGGCGTGCGTGGCCACGCAGTCGTGGGTGAACAGGGAGTACAGGAGAGGGCTCAGAACGCACCCTTGTGGTGCCCCAGTGTTGAGGATCAGCGGGGTGGAGATGTTGTTGCCTACCCTCACCACCTGGGGGCGGCCCGTCAGGAAGTCCAGTACCCAGTTGCACAGGGCGGGGTTGAGACCCAGGGTCTCGAGCTTGATGACGAGCTTGGAGGCTACTATGGTGTTGAATGCCGAGCTGTAGTCGATGAACAGCATTCTCACATAGGTATTCCTCTTGTCCAGATGGGTTAGGGCAGTGTGCAGTGTGGTTGAGATTGCATCGTCTGTGGACCTATTTGGGCGGTAAGCAAATTGGAGTGGGTGTCAGGTAGGGTGGAGGTGATATGGTCCTTGACTAGTCTCTCAAAGCATTTCATGATGACGGAAGTGAGTGCTACGGGGCGGTAGTCGTTTAGCTCAGTTACCTTAGCTTTCTTGGGAACAGGAACAATGGTGGCCCTCTTGAAGAATGTGGGAACAGCAGACTGGTATAGGGATTGATTGAATATGTCCGTAAACACACCGGCCAGCTGGTCTGCGCATGCTCTGAGGGCGCGGCTGGGGATGCCGTCTGGGCCTGCAGCCTTGCGAGGGTTAACACGTTTAAATGTCTTACTCACCTCGGCTGCAGTGAAGGAGAGTCCGCATGTTTTCGTTGCAGGCCGTGTCAGTGGCACTGTATTGTCCTCAAAGCGGGCAAAAAATGTTATTTAGTCTGCCTGGGAGCAAGACATCCTGGTCCGTGACTGGGCTGGTTTTCTTCTTGTAGTCTGTGATTGACTGTAGACCCTGCCACATGCCTCTTGTGTCTGAGCCGTTGAATTGAGATTCTACTTTGTCTCTGTACTGACGCTTAGCTTGTTTGATATCCTTGCGGAGGGAATAGCTGCACTGTTTGTATTCGGTCATGTTACCAGTCACCTTGCCCTGATTAAAAGCAGTGGTTCGCGCTTTCAGTTTCACGCGAATGCTGCTATCAATCCACGGTTTCTGGTTAGGTAATGTTTTAATCGTTGCTATGGGAACGACATCTTCAACGCACGTTCTAATGAACTCGCACACCAAATCAGCGTATTCGTCAATACTGTTATCTGACGCAATACGAAACATATCCCAGTCCACGTGATGGAAGCTGTCTTGGAGTGTGGAGTCAGCTTGGTCGGACCAGCGTTGGACAGACCTCAGCGTGGGAGCTTCTTTTTTTAGTTTCTGTCTGTAGGCAGGGATCAACAAAATGGAGTCGTGGTCAGCTTTTCCGAAAGGAGGGCAGGGCAGGGCCTTATATGCATCGCGGAAGTTAGAGTAACAATGATCCAAGGTTTTTCCACCCCTGGTTGCGCAATCGATATGCTGATAAAATTTAGGAAGTCTTGTTTTTAGATTAGCCTTGTTAAAAATCCCCAGCTACAATGAATGCAGCCTCTGGATAAATGGATTCCAGTTTGCAAAGAGTCAAATAAAGTTTGTTCAGAGCCATCAATGAGTCGGCTTTGGGGGGGGGGGATATATACGGCTGTGATTATAATCGAAGAGAATTCTCTTGGTAGATAATGGTGTCGACATTTGATTGTGAGGAATTCTAAATCAGGTGAACAGAAGGATTTGAGTTCCTGTATGTTTCTTTCATCACACCATGTCTCGTTAGCCATAAGGCATACGCCCCCGCCCCTCTTCTTACCAGAAAGATGTTTGTTTCTGTCGGCACGATGCGTGGAGAAACCCGCTGGCTGCACCGCCTCCGATAGCGTCTCTCCAGTGAGCCATGTTTCCGTGAAGCAAAGAACGTTACAGTCTCTGATGTCCCTCTGGAATGCTACCCTTGCTCGGATTTCATCAACCTTGTTGTCAAGAGACTGGACATTGGCGAGAAGAATGCTAGGGAGTGGTGCACGATGTGCCCGTCTCCGGAGTCTGACCAGAAGACTGCATCGTTTCCCTCTTTTTCTGAGTCGTTTTTTTTGGGTCGCTGCATGGGATCCATTCCGTTGTCCTGTTTGAAAGGCAGAACACAGGATCCGCGTCTCGAAAATCATATTCTTGGTCGTACTGATGGTGAGTTGACGCTGATCTTATATTCAGTAGCTTGTTTCAAGTACTGCTAATATGACTATTTTCATAGGTAAGGAGTCAGAGAAACATACTAAAACTACACCACGTGTTTATATGAACATGTTAGGGGGTAGCATAGTTATTCTTGAGCGTGTTGCGTATGCAGATTTTTTATTTATTCCTACATTAACTAGCTTAGCTAGCATGTTCTCCAGCTGCATTGGCTGCTACCTAGGTCTGACCATAAAAACAATTTTAAAAACTTGTTGCTTCCATGGAGAGGTCTGGAAAGGTCTGATAACCCTCTTGCTATGTCATAACTTGGGTTATCATTTTTTGGTATTTTGACGGATGACGATAGATTTGATTTGTTGAATGACTTAGCTACTTGGCTAGTACCTGATGGTAACCAAGTCACATGAACCGTCATGTAAATAAGGAAGTTAATTTAATTAAATAGTTGCATTCCAGGGAGACATCAGAGATTGTAACATTCTCTGTTTCAAGGAAACGTGGCTCTCTCGGGATATGTTGTCGGAATCGGTTCAGCCACCGGGCTTCTCCATACATCGCGCCGATAGAGTTAAACACCTCTCTGGGAAGATGAAGGGCAGGGGTGTATGCCTCATGACTAACGACTCATTGTGTAATCATAACAACATACAGGAACTCAAGCTCACCCGACTTATGTTTCCTTACAATCAAATGCCGGCCATTTTACTTAACAAGAGAATTCTCATCAGTTATAGTCACAGCTGTGTACATTCCCCCTCAAGCAGACACCAAGATGGCCATCAAGGAACTTCACTGGACTACATGCAACCTGGAAACCATATATCCTGAAGCTGCATTTATTATAGCTGGGGATTTTAACAAAGCACATTTGAGAACAAGGCTGCCTAAAATCTACCAGCATATTGATTGCGCTACGCACATGGGCAAAATCCTCAACCAACGCTGCTCTAACTTCCGCAATGCATACAAAGCCTTCCCCCGCACTCCCTTCGGCAAATCCAACCACGACGCCATCTTGCTCCTATCGTCTTATAGACAGAATCTCAAACAGGATGTACCAGTGACGAGAACCATTCACTGGTCCGATCAATCGGAAGCCAAGCGTCAAGATTGTTTTGATCACTCGGACTGGAATATGTTCCGGTCAGCCTCAGAGAACAACATCGACCTATACACTGACTCGGTGAGTGTGTTTATAAAGAAGTGCATTGTAGATGTTGTACCCACGGTGACTATTAAAACCTACCCTAACCAGAAACCGTGGATGGATGGCGGCATTCACGGAAAACTGAAAACGCGATCCACCACATTTAACCATGGAAAGAGGTCTGGGAATATGACTGAATATTAACAGTGTAGTTATTTCCTCTGCAAGGCAGTCAAACAAGCAAAATGCCACTACAGGGATAAGGTGGAGTCGCAATTCAATGGCTCAGACACAAGACGTATGTTGCAGGGTCTACAGGAAATGAAAATCAAAATGAAAACCAGCTATGTCATGGACACCAACTTCACACTTCCAGACAAACTAAACACCTTCTTTGCCTGGTTTGAGGATAATACAGTGCCACCATTGTGGCCTGCAAATGAGGACTGCGCCCCCCCCCCCTCCTTCTCCTTGGCTAACTTAAGAAAACAATTTAAACATGTTAACCCTCGCAGGGCTGCTGGCCCAGATGGCATCCCTAGCCACGTCCCAAGAGCATGCGCAGACCAGCTGGCTGGTGTGTTTACAGACGTATTCAATCACTTCCTATCCCAATCTGTTGTTCCCACATGCTTCAAGATGGCTACCATTGTTCCTGTACCCAAGAAGGCAAAGATAACTGAACTAAATTACTACCATCCCATAGCACTCAGTTCTAAAATGCTTTAAGAGACTAGTTAAGGATCATATCACCTCCACCGTACCGGCCAGCCTAGACCCACTTCAGTTTGCATACCACCCCAAAAGGTCCACAGATGACACAATCGCCATCACACTGCACACTGCCCTAGCCCATCTGGACAAAATGAATACCTATGTAAGAATGCTGTTCATTGGCTACATCTCAGCATTCAACACCATACTACCCTCCAAGCTCATCATCAAGCTGGAGGCCCTGGGTCTCCACCCCACCCTGTGCAATTGGGTCCTGGACTTTCTGACGGTCCGCCCCCCAGGTGGTGAAGGTAGGACACAACATCTCCACTTCTCTGACCCTCAACACTGGGGCCCCACAAGGGTGCGTGCTCAGCCCCCTCCTGTACTGCCTGTTCACCCACGACTGCGTGGCCATGCACGCCTCCAACTCAATCATCAAGTTTGCAGATGACACAACAGTAGTGGGCTTGATTACCAACAACAACGAGACAACCTACAGGGAGGAAGTGAGGGCACTCGGAGTGTGGTGTCAGGAAAGCAACCTCTCACTCAAAGTCAACAAAAAAAAGCAGATTGTGGACTTCGGGAAACTGCACATCAGCCACACTCAAGATCCTAAACAATATCATAACCGCCATAGATAAAAGACAGTACTGTGCAGCTGTCTTCATCGACCTGGCCAAGGCTTTCGACTCTGTCAATCACCGCATTCTTCTCGGCAGACTCAGTAGCATTGGATTCTCAAATGACTGCCTTGCCTGGTTCACCAACTACTTCTCAGATAGAGTTCAGTGTGTCAAATCGGAGGGCCTGTTGTCCGAAATGCTGGCAGTCTCTATGGGGGTGCCACAAAGTTCAGTTCTTGGGCCGACTCTTTTCTCTGTATATAGGATGTCGCTGTTGATGCTGGTGATTCTCTAATCCACCTCTACGCAGATGACACCATTCTGTATACATCTGGCCCTTCTTTGGACACTGTGCGAACAAACCTGCAAACAACCTTCAACGCCATAATACAACACTCCTTCCGTGGCCTCCAACTGCTTTTAAATGCTAGTAAAACTCTGTGCATGCTCTTCAACCGATGTCTGCCCGCAACCTCACGCCCGACTAGCATCACTAGTCTGGAAGATTCTGACCTAGAATATGTGGACAACTACAAATATCTAGGTGTCTGGTTAGACTGTAAACTCTCCTTCCAGACTCACATTAAGCATCTCCAATCCAAAATTAAATCTAAAATTGGCTTCCTATTTTGCAACAAGGCCTCCTTCCCTCATGCTGCCAAACATACCCTCATAAAACATACTATCCTACCGATTCTTGACTTCGGCAATGTCATTTACAAAATAGCCCCCAACACTCTACTCAGCAAACTGGATGTAGTCTATCACAGTGCCATCTGTTTTGTCACCAAAGCCCCATATACTACCTACCACTGCGATTTGTATGCTCTCGTTGGCTGGCACTCACTATATATCCGTCACCAAAGCCACTGGCTCCAGGTCATCTATAAGTCTTTGCTAGGTAAAGCCCCGCCTTATCTCAGCTCACTGGTCACCATAGCAACACCAACCCGTAGCACGCGCTCCAGCAGGTATATTGTACTGGTCATCCCCAAAGCTAACACTTCCTTTGGCCGCCTTTCCTTCCTCTGCTGCCAATGACTGGAACGAATTGTAACTTTAAGCATCAGCTGTCAGAGCAGCTTACCGACCACTGTACCTGTACACAGCCAATCTGTAAAAAGCACACCCAACCACCCCAGTATCTATACTTGCACATCATCATCTGCACATCTATCACTCCAGTATTACATCTAAATTGTAATTATTTTGCCTCTATGGCCTATTTATTTATCTCCCTACTCTTCTACATTTGCACACACTGTACATAATTTTTTCTAGTTTTATTTTCTAATGTGTTGTTGATGGAATGTTTGTTTGTGTAACTCTGTGTTGTTGTTTTTTCGCACTGCTTTGCTTTATCTTGGCTAGGTCGCAGTTGTAAATGAGAGTTTGTTCTCAACTGGCCTACCTGGTTAAATAAAGGTTAAATATTTTCTTTAAATATAAAATAAAAACAGCAGAGGGTGCACACTCCTATCCACATCGAAGGGACAGCAATGGAGAAGGCTGAAGAAATTTGTCTTGTCACACAAAACCCTGACAAACCTTTACAGATGCATAATCGAGAGCATCCTGATACAACTCATCCTATCCTGGCGGGTTGTACCACAGCCTGGTATGGCAACTGCACCGCCCTCAAATACAAGGCTCTCCAGGGGGTGGTGTGATCTGCACAATGCATCACCGGGGGCAAACTACCTGCCCTCCATGACACCTACAGGACCCGGTGTCACAGGAAGGCCAAAAAGATCATCAAGGACGTCAACCAAACGAGCCACTGCCTGTTCACGCCTCTACCATATGGATGGCGAGGTCAGTACAGGTGCATCAAAGCTGGGACCAAGAGACTGAAAAACAGCTTCTATCTCAAGACCATAGGACTACTAAAAAGCAATCACTAACTCAGAGAGGCTGCTGCCTACATTGAGACCCAATCACTGGCCACTTTAATAAATGGATCACTAGACACTTTATACAATGCCACTCTAAATAATGCCCTTTTTATGTTTACATATATTACATTACTCATATCACATGAACAGTTGAAGTCGGAAGTTTACATACACTTAGGTTGGAGTCATCAAAACCCATTTTCAACCACTTCACAAATTTCAAAACTATAGTTTTGGCAAGTCGGTTAGGACATCTACTTTGTGCATTACACAAGTAATATTTCCAACAATTGTTTACAGACAGAATATTTCACTTATAATTCACTGTATCACAATTCCAGTGGGTCAGAAGTTTACATACACTCAGTTGACTGTGCCTTTAAACAGCTTGGAAAATTCCAGAAATTGATGTCATGGCTTTAGAAGCTTCTGACATAATTTGAGTCAATTGGAGGTGCACCTGTGGATTTATTTCAAGGCCTACCTTGAAACTCAGTGCCTCTTTGCTTGACATCATGGGAAAATCAAACGAAATCAGTCAACACCTCAGAAAAAAACATTGTACACCTCCACAAGTCTGGTTCATCTTTGGGAGCAATTGCCAAATGCCTGAAGGTACCACATTCATCTGAACAAACAATAGTATGCAACTATCAAAACCATGGGACCACGCAGCCATCATACCGCTCAGGAAGGAGACGCATTCTGTCTCCTAGAGATGAGCGTACTTTGGTGCGAAAAGTGCAAATCAATCCCAGAACAACATCAAAGGATCTTGTGAAGATGTTGGAGGAAACAGGTACAAAAGTATCTATAGCCACAGTAAAACGAGTCCTATTCGACATAACCTGAAAAGCCGCTCAGCCGCTCTGCTCCAAAACCGCCATAAAAAGTCAGACTATGGTTTGCAACTGCATATGGGGACAAAGATCATACGTTTTGGAGAAATGTACTCTGGTCTGATGAAACAAAAAATGTACAATTTTGGCCATAATGACCATCGTTATGTTTGGAGGAGAAAGAGGAAGCTTGCAAGCCGAAGAACACCATCCCAACCGTGAAGCACGGGGGTGGCAGCATCATGTTGTGGGGGTGCTTTGCTGCAAGAGGGACTGGTGCACTTCACAAAATAGATGGCTTCATGAGGCTGGAAAATGATGTGGATATATTGAAACAACATCTCAAGACATCAGTCAGGAAGTTAAAGCTTGGTCGCAAATGGGTCTTCCAAATGGACAATGACCTCAAGCATACTTCCAAAGTTGTGGCAAAATGGCTTAAGGACAACAAAGTCAAGGGATTTGAGTGGCCACCACAAAGCCCTGACCTCAATCCTATAGAACATTTGTGGGCGGAACTGAAAAAGTATGCGTGAGCAAGGAGGCCTACAAACCTGACTCAGTTACACCAGCTGTGTCAGGAGGAATTGGCCGCAATTCACCCAACTTATTGTGGGAAGCTTGTGGAAGGCAATGTAAAGGCAATGCTACCAAATACTAATTGAGTGTACGTAAACTTCTGATCAACTGGAAATGTGATGAAAGAAATACAAGCTGAAATAAGTAATTCTCTCTATTATTATCCTCACATTTCACATTCTTAAAATAAAGTGGTGATCCTAACTGACCTAAGACAGGAAATGCTTACTCTGATTAAATGTCAAAGATATGTGATAAATAAATGTATTTGGCGAAGTTATATGTAAACCTTCGACTTCAACTGTATATACTGTGTTTTATACCATCTATTGCACATTGCCTATGCCGAGTTGGGCCCCCTTTTACTGGAAAGGCTTTCCACTAAATGTTGGAACATTGCTGCGGAGACTTGCTTCCATTCAGCCATATGAACATTAGTGAGGTCAGGCACTGATGTTGGGCGATTAGGTCTGGCACGCAGTCGGTGTTCCAATTCATCCCAAAGGTGTTAAATGGGATTGAGGTCAGGGCTCTGTGCAGGCCAGTCATGTTCGTCCACACCGATCTCGACAAGCCATTTCTGTATGGACCTCGCTTTGTGCACGGAGTCAGTCATGCTGAAATAGGAAACGGCCTTCCCCAAAGTGTTGCCACAAACTTGGAAGCACAGAAATGTCAACAATGTCATTGTAGGCTGTACCATTAAGATGTTCCTTCAATGGAACTAAAGGGCCAAGCCCAAACCATTAAAAACAGCCCCAGACCCATTATTCCTTCTCCACCAAACTTTACAGTTGGCACTGTGATTTGGGGCAGGTAGCGTTCTCCTGGTGTCCACCAAACCCAGATTTGTCTGTTGGACTCCACAATGGTGAAGCGTGATTCATCACTCCATAGAACGCGTTTCCACTGCTCCAGAGTCCAATGGTGGCTCTAAAACCTCTCCAACCGAACCTTGGCATTGTGCATGGTGATCTTAAACTTGAGTGCAGCTGCTTGGCCACGGAAACTCATTTCATTAAGCTCCAGATGAACAGTTCTTGTGCTGACATTGCTTCCAGAGGCAGTTTGGAACTCATAGCTAGTGTTTCATTCAGCATTCAGCGATCCTGTTCTGTGAGCTTGTGTGGCCTACCACTTTGACAATAACAGCACTTATAGTTGACCGGGGCAGCTCTAGCAAAGCAGAAATTTGATGAGCTGACTTGTTGGAAAGGTGGCATCCTATGACGGTGCCACGTTGAAAGTCACTGAGCTCTTCACTGAGATTGCATGGATGTTTGCTAAATTTTGTTCACTCATTTCGAATTCACTCATTTGAAGGGGTGTCGTTATACTTTTGTGTATATATAGTTTATATTGTTTATTGAGTTATAATTAAAATACACTGTAACCTCTTCATAAGCGATCCCAAAAAAGTAAAAAACTGAACAACCCGACAAGACATGGAAAATGCAATGGGCCAGAATTCTGCAGGCCACAGATAAAGTGAATATGTTTGAAGAATAATTGTCACACTGAATCCAGATTTCATATATACTCTCTAATCGGAAGCGTCCAGTATGGGACTTTACATTAGAATTTGGCCTGTCACTTAAAAAAATAACCATTCTGGAATATTTTGTAATCAGATAATTGTTTTAGACATGTGTGACAGATATGGTACAAAAATGACAAGATTCTCGAATAGCTTTGATGACTACTTTCTCATCTGTGTGAGTGTGACTAAGTTGGGCCTCTGAGACTTGGAGCTAGCAACTGATTTGGGATGGCTTGGTGATAAAACCTACAGCCTGCATTCCATAGAATGAGTTGGCCTGTGTGTGACCGAGATAGAGATAGCCTGGAGGAGTAGAACAAACCCCTCTTTGTCTTTAATCATCTTAAAATCTGAGAAACTAAGCCTGGGGGTAAAACAACACCCAGTTCACATAACTCACAAGATGAACCCAAGATGATGCCCATATCTGCCGGGGAAGGATTGAACCAGCCACGACTAAGCATTTTAGTGTTTGCAATATAAGACCCATGATTCCTCTGTAACGTTGGGCTCTCAAAGATTACCGATGGGTGGTCGTTGACCAGCTTAATTATTGCAATTTTTATTGATAATAAAGATTGATTGTTTGAAGAAATAACAAAATAAAGAATTAAGAATTAAGAATTTTTCATGACAAAGAGCTATGAAAAGGCGGTTGACGTCACTGGCCTTCTAGCCATCGCCGATCCACTTTTCATTATCCATTTGTTTTGTCTTTGTCTTACACACCTGGTTTCAATTGAGGGCTCAATTTATTGTATTTGGTCTATTTTTGAGTAAATTACATTTATTTACTCATGTCTGCTGTCCTGCGCCTGACTCCTATACACAAGCAACACACAGACCTCATTACAGAATTACTCACCTGAGAATGGAGTCAGCAGGAGCAGACGCCCTCCCTATGGCGATAGAGGAGCGCGTCCAGCAGCACGCGACCATATTGCAACGTCTGAGCACCGCCATGGATCGCGTGCTGCAGACAATGGATTGTTGGGAGAGAGGAGGAGGTCGTTCAGCACCTCCACCAGCCCCACTACAGCAGGCCCCACTGTCCACCCATCCTTCACCCGGTCCAAGTGGGATTCGGCTCGCGCTCCCGAGGGAGTATGATGGGACGGCTGTCGGATGCCAGGGGTTGCAACTCCAGCTGGAGCTCTACCTGGCGACCGTACACCCGGGTCCCTCGGCACGTGAGAGCCCTTGTCTCCTGCCTCTCAGGCAAAGCCCTGGAGTTTACGCAGAGTTCACCTGCCACTTTTGGGCAGTTTTCGACCACCCGCCTGAGGGTCGAGCGGTGGGTGAACGTCTGTTCCACCTGAGGCAGGGGACGAGGAGCGCGCAGGATTTCACTTTGGACTTCCTGGCCGCCAGCGTGAAATAGAACGACAGGGCCCTGATCGATCACTACCGGTGCAGTCTGCACAAATATGTCCGGATCAGGGCCTGTCAGTTCCATCCCCCAGCACCTCTGCTCCGAAGCCCATGGAGCTGGGAGGTGCTGCATTTAGGGCGACCGGAGGAGAGGCCATTCCCTACACCAACTGTGGCCGCAGAGGGCACACTGCTGGTCGGTGCTGGGGGGGGGGGGTTCCTCAGGGAGTCGAGGCAGCAGGCAGGGCACTATCGTGTCACCCCAGGTGAGTCGGCACCAGGCTCACCCAGAGCCCCCAGTTGCTCACATGTATGTGTTTTTTACTTTTCCTGAGTTTTCCCAGCATAATGCACTAGTAGATTCAGGCACAGCTGGGAATTTTATTGACCGTTCATTTGCCCATAGTTTAGGGATTCCCTTGTTCCTGTGGATATTCCCTTTCCTGTGCACGCCCTAGACAGTCGACCGTTAGGGTCAGGGCTGATTAGGGAGGTCACCGCTCCACTAAGCATGGTTACGCAGGAGGGTCACAAGGTGAGAATCAGTCTCTTCCTTATTGATTCTTCTGCGTTTCCCATGGGGTTGGGCCTACCCTCGTTGGTCTGTCATGACCCCACTATTTCGTGCCAACAGAGGGCTCTCAAGGGGTGGTCACGAGAGTGCTCAGGGAGGTGTGTAGGGGTTTTCATCGGTGCGACTACGGTGGAATGTCCAGACCAGGTCTACACCGTGCGCATCCCCTCAGAATATGCCAATTTGGCTCTCTGCTGTCCGCGACCGTTTGATCTATTGGGCCCACACGTCAGCCTCCTCTGGTCATCCTGGCATCGGTCGGACGGTGTGTTGCTTCTGTTGCCATACCGCCTGGTATGGCAACAGCTCAGCCTCCGGCCGCAAGGCACTATAGAGGGTAGTGCGTGCGGCCCAGTACATCATTGGGGCCAAGCTTCCTGCCATCCAGGACCTCTTTATCAGGTGGTGTCAGAGGAAGGCTCCTAAAACTTGTCAAAGACTCCAGACAACCTAGTCATAGACTGTTCTCTCTGCTACCCCATAGCAAGCGGTACCAGAGCGCTTCTACCTCCAAGCCATAAGACTCCTGAACAGCTAATTAAACCGCGACCCAGACTATTTACATTGACCCACCCACCCACCCCCTGTTGTTACTCTTTTTTATCTATGCATAATCACTTTACCTCTACCTACATGTACATTTTACCTCAATTACCTTGACTAACCTGTGCCCCCGCACATTAAATCTGTACCGGTACCCCCTGCATATAGCCTTGCTACTGTTATTTTATTGTTGCTCTTTAATTATCAGCTTTTTTCTTATTATTTTAATTTATTTTATATATTAAAAAATGTATTATTATTTTTTACTTCAGTTTATTTTAGTAAATACTTCCTTAAAACGTATTTTTCTTAAACCTGCATTGTTGGTTAAGGGCTTGCAAGTAAGCATTTCACTGTAAGATCTACACCTGATTTGAAATAGCGCCACAGTCAGGCAGAAAACTCTGAGTGTTCTATCATAAAGTGAGAACAATTTGTTTCCCTGGCTGATATGGCAGCTATTTAGAAATACTATAACAGCAAACTAATAGATGACATTCACTGCTTTAAACCTGTCTCCAATATAATCGCACAGTTTACACAGAACAAGCTCCATCTTTTGACAAATGCATCTCTGTGTGAAAAGGCGTCCCATGGTCTGTTTTGTTAACAAACTCGGGTCACTGGGACATGGCATACAGAGTGCTCTTTGAAATAAGCGCTCAAATCGCCTTATTCCAACCGATCTCGTTATCTCACCACACCGGAACCTATTTCAGTCCAAGTCAAGCACTGGTCTGCATGCCAACCATTTGATCTCAATCAGTTTCATAGGAATATGCATTTAGATATTCTTCAATTACTGTTTTGTGAGCGAATTAGAGCAGATGGTTCAGCTAAACCTAGGGTATGGCTATTTGGGGTGCTCATCATTTACTGTATGGACACGCTCTCTGTCTAGTCGCCAGCTAGATTTAGGCTATTCAGTTTGTGGGCATTTAGACATTTTCTACGTTGCATACAATGCTTATATGAAAATCAGAACTGGCATGCAGATCTTTAGAAATTGTAGGATCAATTGTAAATTGCCACTCACATGAAAAAGATTGCAGACCCCGTGCTATGGGCTATATGAAGTCACCCTTGTGTAATGGTGCATACAGCGTACTGTGACAGTGTAATTGTCTAGTGCGTTTACCACCCAAATGTTTGCTCTGCATTCAGAGATGTTCCTTATAATGTGTGCGCCCAGCAAATGTATGTATTTGCCTGTCTGCATTATTCTTCAGGGAAGGGAAACATTCTCAGAATATTGAAACATTGCATTAACAAGGTGTTTCTGAGAATATTGAAACATTGCATTAACAAGGTGTTTCTGAGAATATTGAAACATTGTATCAACAAACGAGGTGGCTCGGAGAATATTGAAACATTTTGTATCAACAAAACTACTCCGAGAACATAAATATTGCAACATAGTAGCCAACGCGGAGGCGGCCCGCGATGATCTGTTAGAGTATGTCAAATTAATTTAAGAAAATAGACAAGCAAGACTGATAGAGTCAGAGATAGAAATGCATTATACCAGAGGCAGGTAGGGTACAGGTAGGGATGCAGGCAGATGATGGTGTGGGCCTACAGCAAGAAGTTTGAAAACATAGCCCAACTAGGTAATCATTAATTATTTGCATTATCTCAATTATCATTCTGTCACTGCATGACAATGCACATTTGGTATAGCCTACAATTGTTATTGTCCTTGAAGCCAAAAACAAGACACGTATTTTTGGGAAATGTCATGAGTGGCGCTCGGCGGTCGTCGTCACCGGCCTATTAGCTGCCACTGATTGTCTTTCCTCCCCCTCCTTGTATGTTGATTGGTAGCACCTGTTTATATATGATTAGTTTGTCTTTATTAGACAGCCGGCCCGCCTGGTTGTTGTGCGGGATTATTTCAGTGTAACCTTCGGCTCTGTTGTAGAGGTATGTGTTAGTGCCTGGTCGTGACTTTTCCGTTGTACATTTTCATTCCCTGTGTTTGGGGCCGTTACTATTGTGAGCACCCTGTGGTGCGTTGGTGCTATTAAAGATGCACAGCATTGCACTCTCTGTCTCCTGCGTTTGACTCCACACCCACGACACCCGCAGCATTACAGAATCCCGCACCTAAATCAAATTGAATGGAGTCAGCAGGAGCAGCAGCCAACCCTCTCCCATCGATGGAGGAACGGGTTCTCCACCACACCACCGTTCTCCATCGGATCGGATCCGCGATAGATCAAGTGATGGAGAGAATGGACCGATGGGAGAGGAGTGGTCTCCTCTCTCCACCTTCGGCACCCCCGGCTCCGGACTCCCCATCACTCGACACCAGCACCCTCCGTCTGACGCTACCGAGGGGTTATGATGGAGCGGCGGTGGGTTGCCAGGGGTTTCTGCTTCAGCTGGAGCTATACCTGGCCACCGTTAGACCCACTCCCTCAGGAGCGGAGAGGGTGAGTGTCCTCATCTCCTGCCTCACGGGTCGTGCTCTGGAGTGGGCGAACGCAGTCTGGAATGGCCCAGACTCAACGCGGGAGCACTACCCAGAGTTTTCCCTCCGCTTCCGTGCCGTGTTTAATCACCCTCTAGACGGCCGAGCGGTGGGAGAACGACTTTTTCATCTCAGGCAGGAGAGGAGGAGCGCCCAGGATTACGCGCTGGAGTTCCGGACCTTGGCAGCCGGATCTGGGTGGAACGACAGGGCCCTTATGGACCGACTACAGGTGTAGTCTCCGAGAGGACGTCCGCCGGGAGTTAGCGTGTCGGGACACCACTCTATCACTGGATCAGCTGATTGACATGTCCATTCGACTGGACAATCTGCTGGCTGCCCGCGGGCGTTCAGAGAGGGTCCTGTGCGTTCCACCACCCAGCCCCTCCGCTCCCATTCCGATGGAGTTGGGAGGGGCTGCGCCGAGGGGTACCGGAGGAGGAGGCTTTCCCTGCACCAACTGTGGTCGGAGAGGACACACGTCTGATCGGTGCTGGGGGGGTCCGTCTGGGAGTAGAGATGGCAGGCGGAACGCTTCTCGATCATCCCAGGTGAGTCTGCATCAAACTCACCCAGAACCCCCTGTTGGCCACATGTTTGTCTTAACCTTTTTTCTTCACTTTTTTCCCTCTTCCCAGCATAGGGCGCTAGTCGATTCAGGCGCAGTTGGGAACCTTATGGATCGCGGACTCGCCCTTAAGTTAGGGGTTCCGCTGGTGCTGATAGATTCTCCTTTCCCCGTGCACTCCCTAGATAGCCGGCCATTAGGGTCAGGGATGGTCAGGGAGACCACGGTCCCACTGGACATGGTGACGCAGGGGAATCATAGGGAGCGTATCAGTTTTTTTATTATTGATTCGCCTGCGTTTCCAGTGGTGCTGGGGACTCCCTGGCTGGCCCGGCACAATCCTAAAATTTCGTGGAAACAGGGGGTTCTCCAGGGGTGGTCAGAGGAGTGTTCTGGAAGGTGTTTGGGAGTTTCCATCGGTGCCACGTCGGTGGAGAGTCCAGACCAGGGTTCCACGGTGTGCATTCCCCCCGAGTATGCCGATTTGGCAATCGCTTTCAGTAAAGTGAAAGCGACTAAATTACCACCTTATCGACCGGGAAGGGATTGTACGATAGATCTCCAGGTAGACGCTGCGCTTCCCAAGAGTCACTTGTACCCGCTGTCCCAGGAGGAGACGTTGGCAATGGAGACATATGTCACGGAGTCGCTGGGACAGGGGTACATTCGGCCCTCCATTTCAGCCGTCTCCTCAAGTTTATTTTTTGTGAGGAAAAAGGAGGGAGTTTTGCGTCCGTGTATTGATTATAGAGGTCTAAACGCCATCACAGTGGGGTATAGTTACCCTCTACCTCTCATCGCTACAGCGGTGGAATTATTCCACGGAGCGCAGTTCTTCACAAAACTGGATCTCAGGAGCGCGTATAGTCTGGTGCGTATTCGGAAGGGAGACGAGTGGAAAACCGCATTTAGTACCACATCAGGCCACTATGAGTACCTCGTCATGCCGTATGGGTTAAAAAATGCTCCAGCCATTTTCAATCCTTTGTAGACGAGATTCTCAGGGACCTGTGCGGGCAGGGAGTAGTTGTTTATATCGATGACATTCTGATCTACTCAGCCACTCACACCGCGCATGTGTCTCTGGTGCGCAAGGTGCTTGGTAGACTGCTGGAGCATGACCTATACGTCAAGGCTGAGAAATGCGTGTTCTCTAAACGAGCCGTCTCTTTTCTGGGATATCGCATTTCCACCTCTGGGGTAGTGATGGAGGGTGACCGCATTAGGGCCGTGCGTAATTGGCCGACTCCAACCACGGTAAAGGAGGTGCAGCGGTTTTGGGGTTTTGCCAACTACTACCGGAGGTTTATCCGGGGTTTTGGCCAGATAGTGGCTCCCATTACCTCACTGCTGAAGGGGGGGCCCGGTGCGGTTGCAGTGGTCAGCAGAGGCGAACGTAGCGTTCAACAAGTTGAAGGCGATGTTCAGTGATGCGCCCGTGTTGGCGCATCCGGACCCCTCTCTAGCATTCATAGTGGAGGTGGACGCGTCCGAGGCTGGGGTGGGTGCCGTGCTATCGCAGCGCTCGGGTACGCCGCCAAAACTCCGCCCCTGCGCTTTCTTCTCAAGGAAGCTCAGCCCAGCGGAGCGTAACTATGATGTGGGGGACCGGGAGTTGCTAGCGGTGGTTAGAGCTCTGAAGGTGTGGAGACACTGGCTTGAGGTGGCTAAGCACCCTTTTCTCATCTGGACCGACCACCAGAACCTGGAGTATATTCGGGCAGCTAGGAGACTTAACCCACGTCAGGCAAGGTGAGCCATATTCTTCACCCGGTTCCGGTTTACTTTGTCTTATAAACCGGGCTCCCAGAACGTAAACGCTGATGCACTGTCCCGCCTTTACGACACGGAGGATGGGTCCACCGAACCTGCTCCCATCCTTCCCGCCTCAAAGCTGGTAGCACCAGTGGTATGGGAGGTGGACTTGGATATCGAGCGGGCGTTACGGGCTGAACCCGCGCCTCCTCAGTGTCCAGCGGGGCGAAGGTACGTGCCGCTTGGTGTTCGGGACAAGATGATTCGGTGGGCTCATGTGCTACCCTCCTCGGGTCACCCTGGGGTGACGAGGACAGTGGGGAGCCTTCAGGGGAGGTATTGGTGGCCTACTTTGGCTAAGGACGTTAAGGGTTATGTCTCCTCCTGTTCAGTGTGCACTCAGAGTAAGGTTCCTAGGCACCTTCCTAGAGGGAAGTTACAACCCCTCCCCGTTCCACAGAGGCCATGGTCACATCTGTCCATAGATTTCCTGACCGATCTTCCGCCGTCTCAGGGGAACACCACGGTTCTAGTGATTGTGGATCGGTTCTCTAAGTCCTGCCGTCTCCTCCCGTTGCCCGGTATCCTTACAGCCCTACAGACTGCGGAGGCGTTATTCACCCATGTCTTTCGGCACTACGGGGTGCCGGAGGACATCGTTTCTGATCGGGGCCCCCAATTCACATCTCGGGTATGGAGAGCGTTCATGGAACGCTTGGGGGTCTCTGTCAGCCTGACCTCCGGTTATCACCCCGAGAGTAATGGGCAGGTGGTGAGAGTGAACCAGGAGGTGGGTAGGTTTCTGCGGTCATATTACCAGGATCGGCCAGGGGAGTGGACACGCTACATTCCCTGGGCTGAAATGGCTCAGAACTCACTACGCCACTCCTCTACTAACGTGTCCCCTTTTCAGTGTGTGTTGGGGTACCAGCCGGTCCTGGCACCATGGCATCCGAGCCAGACCGAGGCTCCTGCGGTGGAGGAATGGGTACAGCGCTCCAAGGAGACCTGGAGGGCCGTCCAGGAATCTCTACAACAAGCGAGTGGACGGCAGAAGAGGAGTGCTGACCGCCACCGCAGTGAGGCCCCCGTGTTTGTACCGGGGGACAGGGTCTGGCTCTCGACCTGAAACCTACCTCTCCGCTTGCCCTGCCAGAAGCTAGGTCCGCAGTGTGTAGGGCCCTTTAAAGTCCTGAGGAGGATAAACGAGGTATGTTATCGATTACAACTCCCTTCCTATTATCGTATTAACCCCTCGTTTCATGTGTCTCTCATCAGGCCGGTGGTAGCTGGTCCCCTGCAGGACAGTGAGGTGCTGGAGGTCCCCCCCCCCCCTCTGGACATCGAGGGGTCCCCGGCGTACACGATCCGGGCCATTCTGGACTCAAGACGCCGGGTGAGGGGCCTGCAGTACCTCGTGGACTGGGAGGGGTACGGCCAGGAAGAGAGGCGCTGGGTACCGGTGGGGGACATCTAGGATCCATCCATGTTGAGGGATTTCCATCGCCTCCATCCGGATCGCCCTGCACCTCGTCCTCCGGGGCGACCTCGAGGCCGGTGTCGGTGCGCTGCGGGAGCCGCGCGTCAGGGGGGGGAAGGTACTGTCATGAGTGGCGCTCGGCGGTCGTCGTCACCGGCCTATTAGCTGCCACTGATTGTATTTCCTCCCCCTCCTTGTATGTTGATTGGTAGCACCTGTTTATATATGATTAGTTTGTCTTTATTAGACAGACGGCCCGCCTGGTTGTTGTGCGGGATTATTTCAGTGTAACCTTCGGCTCTGTTGTAGAGGTACATGTTAGTGCCTGGTCGTGACTTTTCCGTTGTACATTTTCATTCCCCGTGTTTGGGGCCGTTACTATTGTGAGCACCCTGTGGTGCGTTGGTGCTATTAAAGACGCACAGCATTGCACTCTCTGTCTCCTGCGTTTGACTCCACACCCACGACACCCGCAGCATTACAGGAAATGCTCTCAATTTTGTTGTTCAGTTCTTTATCTTCATACCAACAGGCCTACATGAAACTAAAATTCCACTAGCCTACTGGACAAATAAATTAGAATAACAAATAGGCTTACAGATATCACAACCTATATTTTAATAGCAATTAAACAGCTTTTGGTTTCGAATGGTCACCAAAAATGAGGGCTCTCCACCCCTCAATCGCCAATTAAATGAACCACTGGTTATCAGATTACAACAATGCTTACAAGGCCACGTTCAAATACTGTCATCAAATTCAAAGCAATCGGTGCACTGCCTAAAAAGCTGACCGGTAAAGCAAATGTGACAGAAAGGGGCACAGGCTGGCAGCTGCTCTCTGAGCAATGCTCTGCATAGTCCTAAAGCCAGCCCTTATGTTAAACAGCCATTGCATTTTAATAGGGATTGGAATGATTTTAGTAAACTTTATGTTGTTGTTGCCTACCCATATGATGCCCCTGCTGGTGGGGTGTGGCCGGATTTTTTTAATTTTTGGAGCGCCACAGACGGATATATCACCCCACCCCCCCTAAGTTTTAGATGCACCATTGTTAAGTGACTGTCCCACTGGATGTCATAAGGTGAATGCACCAATTTGTAAGTCGCTCTGGATAAGAGCGTCTGCTAAATGACTTAAATGTAATGTAAATGTAAATATCAAACCGGTAATACAGGACTGGTAAAGGCCCAGTGCACAACTTGAATTTTATTTTATTTTTAATTAACATATATTTTTTATTCTGATTTTTCAGGGGATGCTGCAGCACCCTCAGCACCCCTACTTCCCGCGGCTATGGTCATGTGCCCAGTCCAAATTGGCCTAGGTCAGTCAGACACTTCCACAACTTTTACAACCGTAAAACCTGTTTGGGATAGGGTGTGGTATTTTCACATCCGGATGGAAAGCGTGCCCAAAGTAAACTGCCTGCTACTCAGGCCCAGAAGCTAGGACATGCATATAATTAGTAGATTAGTAGATTTGGATAGATAACACTCTAAAGTGTCTAAAACTGTGTCTGTGAGTATAAAATAACTTATTTGGCAGGCGAAACCCCGAGGACAAACCATCCAGGAATTGTTTTTTGTTGTTGAGGTGTTGTTGAGGTGTGTTTTCAATTGGTCTTCAATTGGAGGCATCTGGTTGCAGTTCCTGGGGCTTCCACTAGATGTCAACAGTCTTTAGAAATTGGTTGATGTTTTTCTTTTGAGTAATGAAGAAGTAAGGCTGTTCAGACTGAGTGTCGAGTCTAGTGTACTGTTGTGTTTGGGGCGCTCGCCCGGGCACTCGCCCCACTTTAATTTTATCCGCAATTGACACAGTTTATTCTGTCTTAAATTTTATTGATTATTTATGTTTTAAAATACCTAAAGTTGGATTAGGAACGTTGTTTGAAATGTTTGGACCAAGATTACAGGTCATTTATTAGATAATGTGTAGTCATGTTGGGCAAGTTGGAACCGGTGTTTTTCCGGATCAAACACGCCAAAAAAATGGACATTTTGGGGATGTAACAACGGAATTAATCGAACAAAAGGACCATTTGTGATGTTTAGCTGGATCTTCACAACTAGCTATCGAGCTAAACCGTAACCCACAACCGGTCTATCGATGTCACCGCATGAATAAACAGTCCCCCAAAGGCTAACTCTCTAGCCCTTGCTATCTCCTTGCTTGCTAATTCGGCCTGCTAACTGCTAGCATGTTTAGCCCAGGTCCGCTAACTGCTACCTTGTTTACCCCGGCATGCTAACTTTTAGCTTGTTAACACAGGCCTGCTAACAGTCTGCATCGCCGCGTCCCAAACACTCAGTGGCCCATATGTACTTTTTATGTCTTCCAGATTTTTTAAAAATGTGTTTATACCTTCCGGAAACCTGCCTCACCCAATGTGATACGGAATCGCTATTATTTTTTATTTTTAGAACACACTCAAGAACCTCCAAAAGCTAACCAGCTAACTAGCTACAAGCTATTTAGTCATTGTTAGTTTTTTAACCTGGATAACACTCGCCAGTCCAGCTCCCCTGCCCCATCCACCGCTGCCCCCTGGACACTGATCACTTGGCTACATAGCTGATGCACGCTGGACTGTCCATTAATCACGGTACTCCATTCTGCTCGTTTGTTTTATCTGTCGGCCCCGTTGCCTAGTTAACGCCATTTTACCTGCTGTTGTTGTGCTAGCTGATTAGCTGTTGTCTCACCTACTGTTTTAGCAAGCTTTCCCAATTCAACACCTGTGATTACTGTATGCCTCGCTGTATGTCTCTCTCAAATGTCAATATGCCTTGTATACTGTTGCTCAGGTTAGTTATCATTGTTTTAGTTCACAATGGAGCCCCTAGTCCCACTCCTCATACCCCTGATACCTCCTTTGTCCCACCTCCCACACATGCGGTGACCTCACCCATTACAACCAGCATGTCCAGAGATACAACCTCTCTCATCATCACCCAGTGCCTGGGCTTACCTCCGCTGTACCTGCACCCCACCATACCCCTGTCTGCGCATTATGCCCTGAATATATTCTACCATGCCCAGAAACCTGCTCCTCTTATTCTCTGTCCCCAACGCTCGAGGCGACCAGCTTTGATAGCCTTTAGCCGCACCCTCATACTACTCCTTCTCTGTTCCGCGGGTGATGTGGAGGTAAACCCAGGCCCTGCATGTCCCCAGGCACCTTCATTTGTTGACTTCTGTGATCGAAAAAGCCTTGGTTTCATGCATGTCAACATCAGAAGCCTCTTCCCTAAGTTTGTTTTACTCACTGCTTTAGCACACTCTGCTAACCCTGATGTCCTTGCCGTGTCTGAATCCTGGCTCAGGAAGGCCACCAAAAATTCAGAGATTTCCATACCCAACTATAACATCTTCCGTCAAGATAGAACTGCCAAAGGGGGAGGAGTTGCAGTCTACTGCAGAGATGGCCTGCAAAGTAATGTCATACTTTCCAGGTCCATACCCAAACAGTTCGAACTACTAATTTTGAAAATTAATCTCTCCAGAAATAAGTCTCTCACTGTTGCCGCCTGCTACCGACCCCCCTCAGCTCCCAGCTGTGCCCTGGACACCATTTGTGAATTGATTGCCCCCCATCTAGCTTCAGAGTTTGTTCTGTTAGGTGACCTAAACTGGGATATGCTTAACACCCCGGCAGTCCTACAATCTAAACTAGATGCCCTCAATCTCACACAAATCATCAAGGAACCCACCAGGTACAACCCTAACTCTGTAAGCAAGGGCACCCTCATAGACGTCATCCTGACCAACTGGCAATCCAAATACACCTCCGCTGTCTTCAACCAGGATCTCAGCGATCACTGCCTCATTGCCTGTATCCGCTACGGAGCCGCAGTCAAACAACCACCCCTCATCACTGTCAAACGCTCCCTAAAATACTTCTGTGAGCAGGCCTTTCTAATCGACCTGGCCCGGGTATCCTGGAAGGACATTGACCTCATCCCGTCAGTTGAGGATGCCTAGTCATTCTTTAAAGGTAACTTCCTCACCATTTTAGATAAGCATGCTCCGTTCAAAAAATGCAGAACTAAGAACAGATACAGCCCTTGATTCACTCCAGACCTGACTGCCATCGACCAGAACAAAAACATCCTGTGGCGGACTGCAATAGCATCGAATAGTCCCCGCGATATGCAACTGTTCAGGGAAGTCAGGAAACAATACACGCAGTCAGTCAGGAAAGCTAAGGCCAGCTTCTTCAGGCAGAAGTTTGCATCCTGTAGCTCCAACTCCAAAAAGTTCTGGGACACTGTGAAGTCCATGGAGAACAAGAGCACCTCCTCCCAGCTGCCCACTGCACTGAGGCTAGATAACACGGTCACCACCGATAAATCCATGATTATCGAAAACTTCAACAAGCATTTCTCAACGGCTGGCCATGCCTTCCGCCTGGCTACTCCTACCTCGGCCAACAGCTCCCCCCCCCCGCAGCTCCTCGCCCAAGCCTCTCCAGGTTCTCCTTTACCCAAATCCAGATAGCAGATGTTCTGAAAGAGCTGCAAAACCTGGACCCGTATAAATCAGCTGGGCTTGACAATCTGGACCCTCTATTTCTGAAACTATCCGCCGCCATTGTCACAACCCCTATCACCAGCCTGTTCAACCTCTCTTTCACATCGTCTGAGATCCCCAAGGATTGGAAAGCTGCCGCAGTCATCCCCCTCTTCAAAGGGGGAGACAACCTGGACCCAAACTGTTACAGACCTATATCCATTCTGCCCTGCCTATCTAAGGTCTTCGAAAGCCAAGTCAACAAACAGGTCACTGACCATCTCGAATCCCACCGTACCTTCTCCGCTGTGCAATCTGGTTTCCGAGCCGGTCACGGGTGCACCTCAGCCACACTCAAGGTACTAAACGATATCATAACCGCCATTGATAAAAGACAGTACTGTGTAGCCGTCTTCATCGACCTTGCCAAGGCTTTCGACTCTGTCAATCACCATATTCTTATCGGCAGACTCAGTAGCCTTGGTTTTTCGGATGACTGCCTTGCCTGGTTCACCAATTACTTTGCAGACAGAGTTCAGTGTGTCAAATCGGAGGGCATGCTGTCCGGTCCTATGGCAGTCTCTATGGGGGTGCCACAGGGTTCAATTCTCGGGCCGACTCTTTTCTCTGTATATATCAATGATGTTGCTCTTGCTGTGGGTGATTCCCTGATCCACCTCTATGCAGATGACACCATTCTATATACTTTCGGCCCGTCATTGTACACTGTGCTATCTAACCTCCAAACGAGCTTCAATGCCATACAACACTCCTTCCGTGGCCTCCAACTGCTCTTAAACGCTAGTAAAACCAAATGCATGCTTTTCAACCGATCGCTGCCTGCACCCACATGCCCGACTAGCATAACCACCCTGGATGGTTCCGACCTTGAATATGTGGACATCTATAAGTACCTAGGTGTCTGGCTAGACTGCAAACTCTCCTTCCAGACTCATATCAAACATCTCCAATCGAAAATCAAATCAAGAGTCGGCTTTCTATTCCGCAACAAAGCCTTCGGCGATGTCATCTACAAAATTGCTTCCAACACTCTACTCAGCAAACTGGATGCAGTTTATCACAGTGCCATCCGTTTTGTCACTAAAGCACCTTATACCACCCACCACTGCGACTTGTATGCTCTAGTCGGCTGGCCCTCGCTACATATTCGTCGCCAGACCCACTGGCTCCAGGTCATTTACAAGGCCATGCTAGGTAAAGCTCCGCCTTATCTCAGTTCACTGGTCACGATGGCAACACCCATCCGTAGCACGCGCTCCAGCAGGTGTATCTCACTGATCATCCCTAAAGCCAACACCTCATTCGGCCACCTTTCGTTCCAGTACTCTGCTGCCTGTGACTGGAACGAATTGCAAAAATCGCTGAAGTTGGAGACTTTTATCTCCCTCACCAACTTCAAACATCAGCTATCTGAGCAGCTAACCGATCGATGCAGCTGTACATAGTCTAATGGTAAATAGCCCACCCATTTTCACCTACCTCATCCCCACAGTTTTTATTTATTTACTTTTCTGCTCTTTTGCACACCAATATACCTGTACATGATCATCTGATCATTTATCACTCCAGTGTTAATCTGCAAAATTGTAATTATTCGCCTACCTCCTCATGCCCTTTGCACACGTTGTATATAGACTCCCCTTTTTTTCTACTGTGTTATTGACTTGTTAATTGTTTACTCCATGTGTAACTCTGTGTTGTCTGTTCACACTGCTATGCTTTATATTGGCCAGGTCGCAGTTGCAAATGACAACTTGTTCTCAACTAGCCTACCTGATTAAATAAAGGTGAAATAAAAAAATAAAAAAAATAAGGACAGATGGGAGGCGTAGGATATTCTTCCTAGAGATTTCACAAATGTGTATTTTTGCAGTAGCCTCGCCTTGATTGTCAGGGAAATGTTTCGTTCAAATGTAAGGTTACTTTGACTGGAAAATTAGCCTACAATATGAAAAAGCTATTATCAATAGGCCAAAAGTATAGCCTATCCATTTAGTGAAATGAAAAATATGTGCCACATATGAGATGCAATAGCAAAATAGCTGGACATTTGGGAAGTGTGGAATTCTACAAAACAGCTGCTGGTTGTCAAAGAAAGAGCAGCGCATAGAGAAGCAGGGGAAAGGTTGTTTTAAGTTGTTCGATATCCACTTGTAGGCGTAGGCTACTTTTTATCAATCATATGGCGAGCCACTATGTGCCCCTGCAACGGCATAGTAGCCTACATATTTGGATAAATGAATGTAGTAAACCATAGCCTAGCCTACCTTATTGCAATTGTGGTTTTCAAAGTGTGAAGAACTTTCCCCAGGACTGTCTGGAGAACACTGAAGTTGACAGTCCAGGAGAGACGACTGATCAGGGCCTAGTTTCCCCGTTGTCATGTAACTTACAGGGGCAATCAGAAGTTACAACATCCATTTTGGACTTATAAATTAATGATATGTACCCATTGATTCTTAAAGAATATAACTTATAAATGCATCACGAGTACCCCATCAGAACCCAAAATAGAAGCTTGTTTTACTCCGTTTGTAAAAAAAAACCTGTAAACAAACACTACATAGCTTTAAAACATGGCTAAAAACATAATTTTGATATCATGGACTGTCAGTCCTAAGCACTGTCTATGAATTTGAGAGTGGTATCGTTTCTCCAGCTCCATCCTTCAGCTTTTTACGGAACCAGGGGTGGGAGATCCACTTTGTTATTCTTTCTACTACTGATTGCCGCTTTAAGCATACATCGTTATCTACTACCCAACTTTTTAAGTGTTTCCCAAACAAGCACACAGAGTAAACCTGTAAGAGCGACAGCTAAGAGCGTCGTTGGAGGCACTTTTTGGTTTTTCACGATTCCGTTGGGGGAGCTGTCCAGTTCTTTGGTGCTGAAATCGATGCTGCTTGCGTCATAAGCAAGCACAACTAATAGCCCACATTTCATGTGAAACATAGGCTAGGCCTGTACATTTCGCAGACCAGTTATTATGAATGAAAATAAATTACAACATTCACCTGTAAACAATTTTCGTCATGTAGTGTTGATTGATTTTAGGATTTGAAACCCGGTTGTCTTCTTTTTTCCATGGTACTTTAGCACACTGCACCACAATGTTTTGACTTCTGTGTTATATCCTGATCTCTGTTTTTTTTAAACTGCATCATGTATTTCTGTTTTACTGTTTTGTAGATAATGTTTCCATGTCAACATGTTCACCTATGTCTAAATGTTTTACGGACTACAGATGAAAATGAGCATGTATATACACCAACAGACTGCGCAGCAGGTTATTTTTGAGAGCAACAATCTGCTGAATAGCAGTCATACAGTATACTGTATTATTATTATTGTTCTGCTGACATCTTACAATGGCTTGGCGCTTATAATGTTCCAGGTGTTTCCTATTTGTACTGGATAAGATTTAGCTTGGGATAAAACTAATCTTGACAAAACATTACATACACACATTTCAAATATTACATTGAGCAAACAATATAAACACAAAATGTAAAAGTGTTGGTCCCATTTTTCATGAGCTGAAATAAAAGATCCCAGAAAAATCCATACATACAAAAAGCTTATTTTTCTCAAATTCTGTGCACAAATTTGTTTAATTCTCTGTTATTGAGCATTCTCTGTTATTGAGCATTTGTCCAACCCACCCCCCTGACAGGTGTGGCATATCAAGAACTTGATCATTACACAGGTACATGTTGTTCTTGGGACAATAAAATGTGCAGTTTAGTCACACAACACAATGCCACAGATCAAATCAAATCAAATTGCTTTATATAGCCCTTCGTACATCAGCTGATATCTCAAAGGGCTGTACAGAAACCCAGCCTAAAACCCCAAACAGCAAGCAATGCAGGTGTAGAAGCACGGTGGCTAGGAAAAACTCCCAAGAAAGGCCAAAGCCTAGGAAGAAACCTAGAGAGGAACCAGGCTATGTGGGGTGGCCAGTCCTCTTCTGGCTGTGCCGGGTGGAGATTATAACAGAACATGGCCAAGATGTTCAAATGTTCATAAATTACCAGCATGGTCAAATAATAATAATCACAGACAGAACAGTTGAAACTGGAGCAGCAGCACGGCCAGGTGGACTGGGGACAGCATGGAGTCATCATGTCCGATAGTCCTGAGGCATGGTCCTAGGGCTCAGGTCCTCCGAGAGAGAGAAAGAAAGAGAGAAAGAGAGAATTAGAGAGAGCATACTTAAATTCACACAGGACACCGGATAGGACAGGAGAAATACTCCAGATATAACAAACTGACCCTAGCCCCCTGACACAGAAACTACTGCAGCATAAATACTGAAGGCTGAGACAGGAGGGGTCAGGAGAGACTGTGGCCCCATCCGATGACACCCCTGGACAGGGCCAAACAGGAAGGATATAACCCCACCCACTTTTCCAAAGCACAGCCCCCACACCACTAGAGGGATATCTTCAACCACCAACTTACCATCCTGAGACAAGGCCGAGTATAGCCCACAAAGATCTCCGCCATGGCACAACCCAAGGGGAGGGCGCCAACCCAGACAGGAAGATCACATCAGTGACTCAACCCACTCAAGTGACGCACCCCTCCTAGGGACAGTATGAAAGAGCCCTAGTAAGCCAGTGACTCAGCCCCTGTAATAGGGTTAGAGGCAGAGAATCCCAGTGGAAAGAGGGGAACCGGCCAGGCAGAGACAGCAAGGGCGGTTCATTGCTCCAGAGCCTTTCCGTTCACCTTCACACTCCTCGGCCAGACTATACTCAATCATTTGACCCACTGAAGAGATGAGTCTTCAGTAAAGACTTAAAGTTTGAGACAGAGTTTGCGTCTCTCACATGGGTAGGCAGACCATTCCTTAAAAATGGAGCTCTATATAAGAAAGCCCTGCCTCCAGCTGTTTGCTTAGAAATTCTAGGGACAATTAGGAGGCCTGCGTCTTGTGACCGTAGCGTACGTGTAGGTATGTACGGCAGGACCAAATTAGCGTACGTGTAGGTATGTATGGCAGGACCAAATCAGAGAGATAGGTAGGAGCAAGCCCATGTAATGCTTCGTAGGTTAGCAGTAAAACCTTGAAATCAGCCCTTGCCTTGACAGGAAGCCAGTGTAGGGAGGCTACCAGCCACGCGGACAGCTGATGAAACTGTGTTTTGCACAAACAAAAAGTTTCTGCACAAAGTGGGACAACATTCCACAGGCCACAATCAACAGTGAATGAGATGTGTTGCACTGCATGAGGCAAATGGTGGTCACACCATATACTGACTGGTTTTCTGATCCATGCCCTTAACTTTTCTTTTAGGCATCTGTGACCAACAGATGGGCCTAATGAATTTATTTCAATTGACTGATTTCCTTATATGAACTGTAACTTTAATTCAGTAAAATCTTTGAAATTATTGCATGTTGCATGTATATATTTGTTCAGTGTAATTTAGATCCTATACATAACCCAAATTAAACATTTATCATTGTATGATCATTTCCATTTGCACAAAACATTTATCCATTGTTTTAGAATGATATATTGTGAGGTAAAGGCAAAAAATAAGCCTGAAGGTGCACTTTAGCACTCTAAGAGTGGTTTGGATCACTCATAGATGTGCATCGGTTTCAAGAGCCATGTTACTAAGGAAGACTCTGGTAAATTCCTCTGCTGCTAAAGATACATCGTAAGATGGTTCAAACGATGATTTTAACACTAAAGAAAGGCTATGGGAAATGTGGCCCAAGGCCCAGTTTACCAAAAGCATCTTAAGGCTAAGTTCATTGTTAGAACCATAAAGATGAACCAAGATGATTTTGGGAAACCGGGCCCTGGTCTTTAAGCATTGTGCACATCAAACCTATAGCATTTGACACTTTCTATGAAACTTCCCATAACCTATAGCATATGATACGTTAATTGAAACTCTGCGATGCGCAACATCCGCATTTCCGGACGTTGAAAATAAGAATTTGTTCTTAACTGACTTGCCTAGTTAAATAAAGGTAAAATAAAATAAGAGCTATTTTTTAAATATTATACCTTATTATTGATGTAGCATATAGGCTCATCACAAATGGCCAGATCCTGACATAGGCAAAACTAAAAACTGTTATCCATGTGTCATGACCACTGTATAGATCATTGGTCATGACACGTGAATTTCACCAGACGGCGGCTGACTGCCCATGTGGTAATGTTATCTAAGCTCTTAGGCACTGAAGCTTATTGTGATCAGTGGCATATTATAGAGCCTGACCACTATTATGTAGGCTACTGGTTAGTTGTTAATGTAGTAAACGTTGTGGAAGTGACTGTCTCACTGATCTACGCCAATTTGGACTCAGTACTGGTCACATGATTAGATTAGATTAGATTCAACTTTATTGTCATTGAGCAAGTACAGTACAACAAAATGCAGTTGGCATCTGACCAGAAGTGCAAATAAAAGAGTACAACAAATTTACAAGTGAAACAATTAAGTACAAAGTATGTTATTAAGTATGATGTATAAATGTGCAATGAAAGCAAATGGCAAGTCTAAATGTGCAATGAAGGCAAATTCAAAGTGCAAGGAAGCATGCAACTAAAATGCAGGGATAGCAGCAATGAGGTTACCGTGGTAGACATGTTCATGTACAACTGAATAATGTCCTTAATCAGACTTTGCAAAGCAATGTCAGAGTCCAGTAGTACCGTGAGGAGTGCAAAGACAGTAGTGCAACAAGGTCCCTGAGAGGCCGTACTAAGCAGTGGGCGGGTGGATATGGCTAGTGCTGTGTCACAGAGTTCAGCAGAGTTACAGTAGCTGGAAAGAAACGGTTCTTGAGCGTGCTAGTGCAGGAACACATCCCTGAAGTATATACTGTACATCATCCACAACCTCTGGTCATCCTCCTCCATGTTCCTCTCTTTAGTAATGTTTTCCTTTATCCTTCTATCTGTGGTCTCTTCTCGTTTTATTGTTAAAATGCATAATATTCAGGGACACAACTTTGGTTTTAGAAATACAGTTTTTATCCAGTCAGATAAAAACTCCAAACAACCTACCCGACCGCTCAGATGTGTCTGCATGGTCCTAAAGCACACTGTTGCATCGTTTTGTATCACATTCCAATGATAAAACTGGGGTGAACAAAAATCCAATTTCAGAATGGACACATATTTATATATAAATATTATCTGAGAGGACATATAGAATTAGCTAACCATATGAACAAAAAACAATTATTAATCAAATTAATAAAAATAGTTTGTTAAACAAGCAAACTGATATAGTTTAACCCTTCTCAATTTTCGTACTTTTATCTAAAGAGACTTGGTCAGGTGTGCATACAATTTACAAATGGTTGGTCTGGGGAATCAAACCCACTACCTTGGCATTACAAGCACCATGCTCTACCAACTGAGCTACAATAACTGCTCATGCTGAGAAGTGTGCTTTACAGAATCCATTAAAATGCATCCATCACGCACTGCAAATACCAGGGACAAATTACTTCCCAGGAATGCATTCCAGACAGCTATGTATCTCAATCTCTCTCTCTTAGGTACAAAAAATGCATGATTGTGCTGATTGACATCAGTAAGAAGGGTGAGGTAGTGCATCATCTCCGTGGCCATGACGATGAGATCCACACCCTGGTCTGGGCCCCACTGCCCAATAAAGAGGTGCTTTACAGCATGCCCAACAACAACACCAAGGTTAAAATGTACAGAACGTATTCAGTCAGTGACAAATGGCATGCTGAGAAGACTATCTACAGTATTTGTAGTCATCAGATCTGGTTAACAGAAGACATTTTACCCCTTTGATTGACAAAATTATATTTCAGAAACAACCAATGAGGTAACAGAGAGCACAGAGAAGGGGTGTTATCTTGCATCCTGGAGCAAGGACCAGACAAGGAGAATCTGGAGCACGCTGAAGGGCAAAGGTAAGACAACAACCTTACTGAGTTATCAACCTGCATGCTCCATAGCTTTTTATGGTTATCATACAACTATTGAGAGTTGGTGCAGTCTGCTCTTTAAGAGGGTCCCATCTCCTGGAGTTAAAGATGATTATGTCCCCCTCCTCTGTCAGGTGTGATGACCATGAAGCTGCCGTTCCTGAAGAGAAGAGGGACAGAGGTGAACCAGGGGGTCAAGGAGAGAATCTGGCTCACTGTGCACTAGCCCAAGGGGAAGCCATCACAAGTCGTGTCAAGCTGCTTTGGGTATGAACAATGAAAACATAATTGAGGATAGTACCATTATTCATTATAAATATGATTAAGTCCGCAACTTGACAATACTTAGTATTTTGAGCAGTCATTTTGTACTAACTTCCCCATGTGTGTGTAGGGGTGAGCTGATCATGTGGGACCTCCACCTTGTGTACCCCATGATCTTCTCTCCTGTGGGGCTGCCTGACCCTGGGGGTGGGAGACTGCATGATCTGAGTGTGGAGCAGCCTCTCCATCCAGAACAAGTACGACACCAAGACCTTCTGGCAGGGCTTCAAGTACAAAGTCACAGCGGTAAGAGACTCTTAGGGCATATTGACATCAGTTATTGTCTACTGGTTTATGGTAAACGTGAAGATGGCTAGCGGCACTGTGTAAAATAGTAAATGTAAATCCGGGACAATGAAATTAGTATATGTTACATTTTGTATGGTATGTATTAATTTGTAGATGTCAATCATCTGTACAATATGTTAAGAATTGCAATTTGTACAATATCTTATGAAGTTTCTAAAAAAAATCTAAATATGTTACAAATTCCAATTTGTTGTGGCTAATGTTAGTGAGGTGGCTAACGCTAACATTAGCTAGGTGGCTAATGCTAACGTTAGCTAGGTGACTTACGTTAGCTAGGCTATGGGTTAGGCTTGAGATGTAAACCCTATATACCGTATACCGGGGTATTTAGAAATGGCTTCAGGGATGGTTCTTCAATACCGTTGAAACTATTTATTTAAAAAATGTTTATACATTTTAATACTTGTAGCTACTTTTTAAGTAAATACCTGTCATAAATTTGCGCAATACATTAGGAGATAAAGAATATTGTCTTCTTCATCCCTCCTGTCACGTTTTATTTTTTTTTATAAGTACACAACGATGAGAGACCAGAACCTTGTGAGTCACTCACTGTTGTGCAGCACGCGCCACGTGATCTAGTTATGGTATGGAATTCACGACAAAATGTTTACCAGCTAGATATTTTATAACTATTAAGTTAACTGTCTAAAATGTGCTAAATGCTCTGCAGTTGTGCATTTAGTTTGCTAATTTAGTAGCTAGTTAACTATCTAGCCAAGTGCTTAGCTTCTTGCAAATTCAAGCTTTGCTTGGTAACAGCAGAGACTTCTCTCCTGGATCAAGAACTTTGCTGTCTAATATTTGTTTTGTGCGTGCAGCATTTTTTAGTTACTTGCATAAGTTTATGAGCTGGCATTTCTGTCCTGCAAATAGTTTAGGTCAGAGACTGTATAAAATGCTTGCAACGCTCGTTAGCATTTACTTAGCATTCAAAATGGAATTTTACATGTACTTGTTAGCATTGGTAACCTTCGAATCTCAGAGGCTCAGTGGGGTTTGAAAATTTCACCCCTTGTGTTCAGTGCCGGTATTAACGAATATCCCGGGATGTTACAAGGTTGGTATACAAGTATTACAATCTGGATACCACCCAAGCCTACTAGGGGTTAGGGGTTAAGGTTAGGGTTAGGAATTATGTTAAAGGTGAAGGGTCAGCTAAGTAGCTAAAATGTAGTAAGTAGTTGCAAAATGATTTTTGAACACACAACCTTTGGGTTGCTAAACGTTTGCATTATGCGTTATAGGCCCAACCATCCATCCATCCTTCCCAACCAACCACCCAACTTTAGTTTTAGCCTTTTTTTCCTTAAGAAACCTTCTGTCTTATGTAACCATACCAAACGTAACCAATCATACAAATTTGAGAGGTCCAGATTTTCATTTACTTTATGTTTATTATGGTACGTCTAGTCTATGAGACCAGGCTACTATATTTATACATCTATTTATATCTGAGATACTGTATAGTGGCGGTTTAATCAAATTCAAACTGTTAGTGATTATCGTAATTTCTCACCAAGATAATTACATTTCATATCTGTTATGACATTAATGAATGGTCTTTATTGTGTTGTTCCCAGGCCTCCTCAGGTATCCAGCACTTATCACAAAAAGGCTGTGTACACATTAGCCTGGGAACCCCCAGTCACCCCTCTGTCAATTGGTAAGCTCTTAAGTCTATCTAAGTGTGTGTACTGTATGCTGAGCACTCTCTGACCCAGCAACTTCTGCGAGTGGGCGTTGTGCCAAAGCCATGAGTCAGCAGAAAACATCTCTTGACGCTTTTGTAATATACTCCATAATTGAGTTGAGAAAACGCTTACCTCTCTCCCTGAGCCGTTCATTGGGAAATCAAGATGGTGGAAAGTTAATTTTACCAGCTTCCGGCAGATGACATTTTGATTACCATATCCGTCATTCAGCCTCTTGAAACAGTAAACATAATTGCTGCTGTGTGAAGGATCTGCTGATGGTTTCTAAACCAACAAAAAACATGTTAATTTGTTTAGATACTTTTTGCTGGCGTGGCTCCTCCTCCTGCTGGTGGCCCAGAGTGGCATGTGAACATTGAGATTGAGATGTGACCTCTTGAGGGTTATCGTTGACTGATTAGTGTTGTGTCAGACTTTACCATAATATACGCTGGATGAGTATGATGGTCTGTATGCCTTTGCAAGTGTGTGTGTGTGTGTGTGTGTGTGTGTGTGTGTGTGTGTGTGTGTGTGTGTGTGTGTGTGTGTGTGTGTGTATGAATAAGAGAGACAACAGGGTGCTAAAACAGTGTGTAACAGTCAGTGTGTAATTTCCTAGTGGAGCAGGAGACTGTCTGTCCTACAGCCTGTATAGCTGTGCTGGAGAGGGCCTCATCCTACAGCATTAACCCCTGGAAACTGACAGGAGTGGCGACAGACATTGACAGGGTCATCAAGTACACCAACAGCATCATGGTGAGATGGAGAGGCTCTCTACATTTATGTATTTATCTATTACTTTTCAGCAGGACCCTCTACATAACTCCCTAAGTATTTTACCCAGTCACTGCATGTGGTGATGTGCAATTGAATATAATGGTGTTAATTTGAATACATTTTGAAGGTCATGTTCTATTTTCTGCAGCACAAGCTGCCACCCCACACAGATCTCAGCTGGAAACCAGATGGTAAAGTTGTGGCCATTGGCAATGAGGATGGGAGAGTCATCTTCCCTTAAACTGTGTATAGGCCTGGAGAATTAACTGGAGGCAACTGTCATCTAAAATGATTGATGAGTGCCTGTCTAAAAGGAGACTGTAGCTGTACTGACGGTTTTACTGTAAAATGTATTACGAAGTTGAAATGCACTTTGGGGAAAAGTGATTTGAATGTGGTCATTTTATTTATGTATCCATTTAACTAGGTCTCAAAGTGTTTAAAATTATATTGGGGCAACTATAATTCCTGGTTTTGTCTCTCTCAGGTCCATAGAGGTGTACCAGGTCCGACTCTCAAGCTGCTGTGTACCATCCAGCAGCACCATAAGATCATCAACGTGCTGTGCTGACACCATGACCACAGCTCCCTGCCCATGCTGTAGAACCTCCTGGCCTCTGGATCCAGCAACGCTGTGGTCTAGGTCCACGACCGCCGTCATAGGTGAGGGGAGTTCCCCTGGTGTGTATGCTGGTGCCGAATCATATTTTGAGATCTGAGTGTTTTAAATCTCCTGTTGATATGTTGTATGATCTGTGTTAAAGACAAGAGTGCACATCTCAAGGTATGATGCAGAGGGTAAATGGGGTGCAGAGGCAGCAGTGAGCCGGCAGTGGGCTCTATTTGGAATGGTAGCAATGTAAATAAATGGTTTTGGAAGATATATGTTGAGTGTATGAAACATTACGAACACCTGCTCTTTCCCAAGACATAGACTGATCAGGTGAATTCAGGTGAAAGCTATGATCCCTTATTGATGTCACTTGTTAAATCCACTTCAATCAGTGTAGATGACGGGGAAGAGATTTTAAAGAAGGATTTTTAAGCCTTGAGACGTTTGAGACATTGATTGTGTATGTGTGCCATTCAGAGGGTGAATGGACAAGACAAAATATTTAAGTGCTTTTGAACAGGGTATGGTAGTAGGTGCCAGGCACACCATTTTGTGTCAAGAACTACAACACTGCTGGGTTTTTCACGCGCAACAGTTTCCCCTGTGTATCAAAAATGGTCCACAACCCAAAGGACATCCACCCAACTTGACACAACTGTGGGAAGCATTGGAGTCAGCATGTGTAATGTTTTTTTCAACACATTGTAGGGTTAATGCCCTGACAAATTGAGTCTGTTCTTAGGACAAAAATGGGGGACACCTACTCATTCAAGGGTTTTTCTTTATTTTTACTATTCTACATTGTAGAATAATAGTGAAGACATCAAAATATGAAACAACACATATGCAATCATGTAGTAACCAAAAAACTGTTAAACAAATCCAAATATATTTTA
The DNA here is from genome assembly GCF_021184085.1 of Oncorhynchus gorbuscha. Lineage (NCBI taxonomy): Eukaryota > Metazoa > Chordata > Actinopteri > Salmoniformes > Salmonidae > Oncorhynchus > Oncorhynchus gorbuscha. The sequence continues at coordinate 61,397,775 of NC_060188.1, forward strand.
TTTGAGATTCTTCAAAGTAGCCACCCTTTGCCTTGATGACAGCTTTGCACAATCTTGACATTTTCTCAACCAGCTTCATGAGGTAGTCACATGGAATGCATTTCAATTAAAAGGTGTGCCTTGTTAAAAGTTAATTTGTGGAATTTATTTTCTTCCTAATGTGTTTGAGCCAATCAGCTGTGACAAGGTAGGGGTGGTAAAAAGGAGACTGCCCTATTTGGTAAAAGACCAAGTCCATATTATCTCAAGAACAGCTCAAATATGCAGACAACACAAAGATTCCTTGATGCCCTTCCAGACTCCCTCTGCCTACCCAAGGACGCCAGAGGACAAAAATCAGTTAACCACCTAACTGAGGATCTCGATTTAACCTTGCGCAATACCCTAGATGCAGTTGCACCCCTAAAAACTAAAAACATTTCTCATAAGAAACTAGCTCCCTGGTACACAGAAAATACCCGAGCTCTGAAGCAAGCTTCCAGAAAATTGGAACGGAAATGGCGCCACACCAAACTGGAAGTCTTCCGACTAGCTTGGAAAGACGGTACCGTGCAGTACCGAAGAGCCCTTACTGCTGCTCGATCATCCTATTTTTCTAACTTAATTGAGGAAAATAAGAACAATCCGAAATTCCTTTTTGATACTGTCGCAAAGCTAACTAAAAAGCAGCATTCCCCAAGAGAGGATGACTTTCACTTTAGCAGTGATAAATTCATGAACTTCTTTGAGGAAAAGATTATGATTATTAGAAAGCAAATTACGGACTCCTCTTTATACCTGCGTATTCCTCCAAACCTCAGTTGTCCTGAGTCTGCACAACTCTGCCAGGACCTAGGATCAAGAGAGACGCTCAAGTGTTTTAGTACTATATCTCTTGACACAATGATGAAAATAATCATGGCCTCTAAACCTTCAAGCTGCATACTGGACCCTATTCCAACTAAACTACTGAAAGAGCTGCTTCCTGTGCTTGGCCCTCCTAAATTGAACATAAAACACGGCTCTCTATCCACTGGATGTGTACCAAACTCACTAAACGTGGCAGTAATAAAGCCTCTCTTGAAAAAGCCAAACCTTGACCCAGAAAATATAAAAATTGGCCTATATCGAATCTTCCATTCCTCTCAAAAATTTTAGAGAAGGCTGTTGCGCAGCAACTCACTGCCTTCCTGAAGAGAAACAATGTATACGAAATGCTTCAGTCTGGTTTTAGACCCCATCATAGCACTGAGACGGCACTTGTGAAGGTGGTAAATGACATTTTAATTGCATCGGACCGAGGCTCTGCATCTGTCCTCGTGCTCCTAGACCTTAGTGCTGCTTTTGATACCATCGATCACCACATTCTTTTGGAGAGATTGGAAACCCAAATTGGTCTACACGGACATGTTCTGGCCTGGTTTAGATCTTATCTGTCTGAAAGATATCAGTTTGTCTCTGTGAATGGTTTGTCCTCTGACAAATCAACTGTAAATTTCGGTGTTCCTCAAGGTTCCGTTTTTGGACCACTATTGTTTTCACTATACATTGTACCTCTTGGGGATGTTATTCGAAAACATAATGTTAACTTTCACTGCTATGCGGATGACACACAGCTGTACATTTCAATGAAACATGGTGAAGCCCCAAAATTGCCCTCGCTAGAAGCATGTGTTTCAGATATAAGGAAGTGGATGGCTGCAAACTTTCTACTATTAAACTCGGACAAAACAGAGATGCTTGTTCTAGGTCCCAAGAAACAAAGAGATCTTCTGTTGAATCTGACAATTAATCTTAATGGTTGTACAGTCGTCTCAAATAAAACTGTGAAGGACCTCGGCGTTACTCTGGACCCTGATCACTCTTTTGAAGAACATATCAAGACCATTTCGAGGACAGCTTTTTTCCATCAACGTAATATTGCAAAAATCAGAAACTTTCTGTCCAAAAATGATGCAGAAAAATTAATCCATGCTTTTGTCACTTCTAGGTTAGACTACTGCAATGCTCTACATTCCGGCTACCCGGATAAAGCACTAAATAAACTTCAGTTAGTGCTAAATACGGCTGCTAGAATCCTGACTAGAACCAAAAAAATTGATTACTCCAATCCATATTACTCCAGTGCTAGCCTCTCTACACTGGCTTCCTGTCAAAGCAAGGGCTGATTTCAAGGTTTTACTGCTAACTTACAAAGCATTACATGGGCTTGCTCCTACCTATCTCTCTGATTTGGTCCTGCCGTACATACCTACACGTACGCTACGGTCACAAGACGCAGGCCTCCTAATTGTCCCTAGAATTTCTAAGCAAACAGCTGGAGGCAGGGCTTTCTCCTATAGAGCTCCATTTTTATGGAACGGTCTGCCTACCCATGTCAGAGACGCAAACTCGGTCTCAACCTTTAGGTCTTTACTGAAGACTCATCTCTTCAGTGGGTCATATGATTGAGTGTAGTCTGGCCCAGGAGTGGGAAGGTGAACGGAAAGGCTTTGGAGCAACGAACCGCCCTTGCTGTCTCTGCCTGGCCGGTTCCCCTCTTTCCACTGGGATTCTCTGCCTCTAACCCTATTACAGGGGCTGAGTCACTGGCTTACTGGGGCTCTCTTATGCCGTCCCTGCAGGGGGTGCGTCACCTGAGTGGGTTGATTCACTGTTGTGGTCATCCTGTCTGGGTTGGCGCCCCCCCCCCTTGGGTTGTGCCGTGGCGGAGATCTTTGTGAGCTATATACTCAGCCTTGTCTCAGGATGGTAAGTTGGTGGTTGAAGATATCCCTCTAGTGGTGTGGGGGCTGTGCTTTGGCAAAGTGGGTGGGGTTATATCCTTCCTGTTTGGCCCTGTCCGGGGGTGTCCTCGGATGGGGCCACAGTGTCTCATGACCCCTCCTGTCTCAGCCTCCAGTATTTATGCTGCAGTAGTTTGTGTCGGGGGCTAGGGTCAGTTTGTTATATCTGGAGTACTTATCCTGTCCTATTCGGTGTCCTGTGTGAATCTAAGTGTGCGTTCTCTAATTCTCTCCTTCTTTCTTTCTCTCTCTCGGAGGACCTGAGCCCTAGGACCATGCCCCAGGACTACCTGACATGATGACTCCTTGCAGTCCCCAGTCCACCTGGCCATGCTGCTGCTCCAGTTTCAACTGACCTGAGCCCTAGGACCATGCCCCAGGACTACCTGACATGATGACTCTTTGCTGTCCCCAGTCCACCTGGCCATGCTGCTGCTCCAGTTTCAACTGTTCTGATTTACTATTATTTGACCATGCTGGTCATTTATGAACATTTGAACATCTTGGCCATGTTCTGTTATAATCTCCACCCGGCACAGCCAGAAGAGGACTGGCCACCCCACATAGCCTGGTTCCTCTCTAGGTTTCTTCCTAGGTTTTGGCCTTTCTTGGGAGTTTTTCCTAGCCACCGTGCTTCTACACCTGCATTGCTTGCTGTTTGGGGTTTTAGGCTGGGTTTCTGTACAGCCCTTTGAGATATCAGCTGATGTACGAAGGGATATATAAAGCAATTTGATTTGATTTGATCTGTGGCATTGTGTTGTGTGACTAAACTGCACATTTTATTGTCCCAAGAACAACATGTACCTGTGTAATGATCAAGTTCTTGATATGCCACACCTGTCAGGGGGGTGGGTTGTCTTGGCAAAGGACAAATGCTCAATAACAGAGAATTAAACAAATTTGTGCACAGAATTTGAGAAAAATAAGCTTTTTGTATGAATGGATTTTTCTGGGATCTTTTATTTCAGCTCATGAAAAATGGGACCAACACTTTTACATTTTGTGTTTATATTTTTTGCTCAATGTAATATTTGAAATGTGTGTATGTAATATTTTGTCAAGATTAGTTTTATCCCAAGCTAAATCTTATCCAGTACAAATAGGAAACACCTGGAACATTATAAGCGCCAAGCCATTGTAAGATGTCAGCGGAGCAATAATAATAATACAGTATACTGTATGACTGCTATTCAGCAGATTGTTGCTCTCAAAAATAACCTGCTGCGCAGTCTGTTGGTGTATATACATGCTCATTTTCATCTGTAGTCCGTAAAACATTTAGACATAGGTGAACATGTTGACATGGAAACATTATCTACAAAACAGTAAAACAGAAATACATGATGCAATTAAAAAAAAAACAGAGATCAGGATATAACACAGAAGTCAAAACATTGTGGTGCAGTGTGCTAAAGTACCATGGAAAAAAGAAGACAACCGGGTTTCAAATCCTAAAATCAATCAATACTACATGACGAAAATTGTTTACTGGTGAATGTTGTAATTTATTTTCATTCATAATAACTGGTCTGCGAAATGTACAGGCCTAGCCTATGTTTCACATGAAATGTGGGCTATTAGTTGTGCTTGCTTATGACGCAAGCAGCATCGATTTCAGCACCAAAGAACTGGACAGCTCCCCCAACGGAATCGTGAAAAACCAAAAAGTGCCTCCAACAACGCTCTTAGCTGTCGCTCTTACAGGTTTACTCTGTGTGCTTGTTTGGGAAACACTTAAAAAGTTGGGTAGTAGATAATGATGTATGCTTAAAGCGGCAATCAGTAGTAGAAAGAATAACAAAGTGGATCTCCTACCCCTGGTTCCGTAAAAAGCTGAAGGATGGAGCTGGAGAAACGATACCACTCTCAAATTCATAGACAGGGCTTAGGACTGACAGTCCATGATATCAAAATTATGTTTTTAGCCATGTTTTAAATCTATGTAGTGTTTGCTTTCAGGTTTTTTTTTAACAAACGGAGTAAAACAACCCTCTATTTTGGGTTCTGATGGGGTACTCGTGATGCATTTATAAGTTATATTCTTTAAGAATCAATGGGTACATATCATTAATTTATAAGTCCAAAATGGATGTTGTAACTTCTGATTGCTCCTGTAAGTTACATCACAACGGGGAAACTAGGCCCTGATCAGTCGTCTCTCCTGGACTGTCAACTTCAGCGTTCTCCAGACAGTCCTGGGGAAAGTTCCTCACACTTCGAAAACCACAATTGCAATAAGGTAGACTAGGCTATGGTTTACTACATTCATTTATCCAAATATGTAGGCTACTATGCCGTTGCAGGGGCACATAGTGGCTCGCCATATGATTGATAAAAAGTAGCCTACGCCTACAAGTGGATATCGAACAACTTAAAACAACCTTTCCTCTGCTTCTCTATGCGCTGCTCTTTCTTTGACAACCAGCAGCTGTTTTGTAGAATTCCACACTTCCCAAATGTCCAGCTATTTTGCTATTGCATCTCATATGTGGCACATATTTTTCATTTCACTAAATGGATAGGCTATACTTTTGGCCTATTGATAATAGCTTTTTCATATTGTAGGGAGTTTTTCCTAGCCACCGTGCTTCTACACCTGCATTGCTTGCTGTTTGGGGTTTTAGGCTGGGTTTCTGTACAGCACTTTGAGATATCAGCTGATGTACGAAGGGCTATATAAATCAATTTGATTTGAAATAAGCAAAGAGAAACGACAGTCCATCATTACATTAAGACATGAAGGTCAGTCAATGCGGTCAATGAGGGCAATTTCAACAAGTTTCTTCAGTTGCAGTCGCAAAAACCATGAAGTGCTATAATGAAACTGGCTCTCATGAGGACCACCACAGGAAAGGAAGACCCAATAAGTTCATTAGAGTTACCAAAGTAGAAATTTCAGCTCAAATCAATGCTTCACAGAGTTCAAGTAACAGACACATCTCAACATCAACTGTTCAGAGGAGACTGCGTGAATCAGGCCATGGTCAAATTACTGAAAAGTAACCACAACTAAAGGACATCAACAATAAGAACAGACCTGCTTGGGCCAAGAACCAAGAGCAATGGACATTAGACCGGTGAAAATCTATCCTATGTTCTGATGAGTCCAAATTTGCGATTTTTGGTTCCAACTGCTGTGTCTTTGTAAGAATTTGTAAGATGCAGTGTAGGTGAACGGAGGATCTCCGCATGTGCTTTGCTGCTGAGACTGTCTGTGATTTATTTAGAATTCAAGGCACACTTAACCAGCATGGCTATCACAGCACTCTGCAGCAATACACCATCCCATCTGGTTTTCCCTTAGTGGGACTATCATTTGTTTTTCAACAGGACAGTGACCCAACACACCTCCAGGCTGTGTAAGGAATATTTGACCAAGAAGGAGAGTGATGGAGTGCTTCATCAGATTACCAGGCCCCCAGAATCACACTACCTCAAACCATTTGAGATTATTTGGAATAAGATAGACTGCAGGGTGACGGAAAAGCAGCAAACAAGTTCTCAGTATATGTTGAAACTCCTTCAAGACTGTTGGAAAAGCATTCCAGGTGAAGCTGGTTGAAAGAATGCCAAGAGTGTCTAATGCTGTCATCAAGGCAAAAGGTAGCTACTTTGAAGAATCTCAAATATAAATAATATTTTGATTTGTTTAACACTTTTTAGTTACTTCATGACTCCATATTTGTTCATTCATTGTTTTGATGTCTTCATTATTATTCTACAATCAGAGCAGTGTGCAGTGGGATGGTGATTGCGTCGTCTGTGGACATATTGGCGCGGTAAGCAAATTGGAGTGGGTCTAGGTTATCAGGTATGGTGGAGGTGATATGATCCTTGGCTAGTCTCTCAAAGGACTTCATGATGACAGGAGTGCTACGGGGCGATAGTCATTTAGTTCAGTTACCTTAGCTTTCTTGGGAACAGGAACAATGGTGGCCATATTGGTGGAGTGCTGCAGAAATGGTTGTCCTTCTGGAACTTTCTACCATCTCCACAGAGGAACTCTGGAGCTCTGTCAGAGTAACCATCGGGCTCTTGGTCACCTCCCTGACCAAGGCCCTTCTCCCCCTATTGCTAAGTTTGTCCAGGCGGCCAGCTCTAGAAAGAGTCTTGGTGGTTCGAAACTTCTCCCATTTAAGAATGATGGAGGCCACTGTGTTCTTGGGGACCTTCAATGCCCCAGAAATGTTTTAGTACGCTTCCCCAGATCTGTGCCTCGACACAATCCTGTCTCTGGGCTCTACGGACAATTCCTTTCAACCTCATGGCTTGGTTTCTGCTCTGACATCCATTGTCAACTGTGGGACCTTATATGGACAGGTGTGTGCCTTTCCAAATCATGTCCAATCAATTGAATTTACCACATTAAGTTGTAGAAACATCTCAAAAAACATCTCAAGGATGATCAATGGAAACAGGATGCACCTGAGCTCAATTGAGTCGCTAAGCAAAGGGTCTGAATACTTATGTAAATAAGGTATCTCTTAAAGTTTTAATACATCTGCACAAAAAAACTGTTTTCGCTTTGTCCTTATGGGTATTGTGTGTAGATTGATGATGACATGTTTTTATTTGATCAATTTTAGAACAAGGCTGTAATAAGACTGTATATACTGTAGAAGGCTGTAACGTAACAAAATGTGGGAAAAGTCAAGAGGTCTGAATACTTTCTGAATGCACTGCATACACTGTGTATACCATTACTGTCCCGTTTGTATATGATATGCAGTGAGGGGAAAAAGTATTTGATCCCCTGCTGATTTTGTACATTTGCCCACTGACAAAGAAATTATCAGTCTATCATTTTAATGGTATGTTTATTTGAACAGTGAGAGACAGAATAACAACAATAAAATCCAGAAAAACACATGTCAAAAATGTTATAAATTGATTTGCATTTTAATGAGGGAAATAAGTATTTGACCCCTCTGCAAAACATGACTTAGTACTTGGTGGCAAAACCCTTGTTGACAATCACAGAGGTCAGACGTTACTTGTAGTTGGCCACCAGATTTGTACACATCTCAGGAGTGATTTTGTCCCACTCCTCTTTGCAGATCTTCTCCAAGTCATTAAGGTTTCAAGGCTGACGTTTGGCAACTCGAACCTTCAGCTCCCTCCACAGATTTTCTATGGGATTAAGGTCTGGAGACTGGCTAGGCCACTCCAGGACCTTAATGTGCTTCTTCTTGAGCCACTCCTTTGTTGCTCTCTGTTGCATGTATGGGTAAAGAGCACTAATTTAAAGTTGAAATGTTTTCCTATTTTTTCCAGTTTAGAACGCATATTTACAATATTAAGCTCTTCTGATTCAGCAACCAACTAGGCAATTAGTATAATTTGTTAACATTTACCCATCTTCATTAATAAAACTGCATGTCGGTGTAAAATTGCACTGTGTAACGCAGGTAGAGAAAAAGACGGTTCCTCTGAATAGCTGACTTGATGCTAATGGAACACGCTGTGCATTTATCAAATCAAATGTATCACCCTGTTATCTCGCCGTGGACTCCAGCTTCGACGCTGCCAAGGTAATCGCAAAGAAAAACGACCCAGTTTTACTGAAAGACGCCCGCCAGTCTGGCGAAGATCTCTGGTGAAAGTGACCTGTCCCATTCACTCTACCTTAGAGGTGCCAAAGACCTCTACCGTACAAATGGTTATCCATACTATTTGCATTGTGTGCCCCCCCAACCCCTCTTTTTACGCTGCTGCAACTCTCTGTTTATCATATATGCATAGTAATTTATATACATACTACCTCAATTGGGCCGACCAACCAGTGCTCCCTCACATTGGCTAACAGAACTATCTGCATTCTGTCCCTCCACCCACCACCCCCTCTTTTACGCTACTGCTAATCTCTGTTCATCATATATGCATAGTCACTTTAACCATATCTACATGTACATACTACCTAAACCAGCCTGACTAACCGGTGTCTGTATGTAGCCTCGCTACTTTTATAGCCTCACTACTGTATATAGCCTGTCTTTTTACTGTTGTTTTATTTCTTTACTTACCTATTGTTCACCTAATACCTTTTTTGCACTATTGGTTAGAGCCTGTAAGTAAGCATTTCACTGTTTCAAGTTTTACACCTGTTGTATTCGGTGCACGTGACAAATAAACTTTGATTTGATTTGCATAATTATTCTGTTGATGGGATGGAGAGCGATATTGACTGATACTGACCATATAGTCAGCAAATGTACTTTTGTAGACTTTTTGGGAAATATCTACTCTGTTGAAGACAGTGGTGCCTCTTGTGTCTCATCTGAACCAACTGTAATGGCTCTTGTCCTCTTCCAGCTTCTGACACAACTGTCCCTGTACGTGACCCTGGGCACAGTGCGCTGGTTGTTAGGTGACTGGGGGGTGGCACTAGAAGAGCTGTTGCAGGGCGTGGCCAGATGAAGTGAGACGGGCAGCCTGCTATTTCCTCTAGGTCGGTGGTCACCAACCTTTTCTGAGTCAAGATCACATTCGCATTTCATAGACTGACCAGGTGAAAGCTATGATCCCTTATTGTCACTTGTTAAATCCACTTCAATCAGTGTAGATGAAGGGGAGGAAACAGGTTAAAGAATGAATTAAATAAATAAATAATTTTTAAGCCTTGAGATAATTGAGACATGGATTGTGTATGTATGCCATTCAGAGGGTGAATGAGCAAGACAATAGATTTAAAGTGCCTTTGAACTGGGTATGGTACTGTAGTAGGTGCCAGGCATATCTGTTTGTGTCAAGAACAGTTTCCCGTGTGTATCAAGAATGGTCCACCACCCAAAGGACATCCAGCAAACTTGACACAACTGTGGAGTCAACACTGGCCAGCATCCCTGTAGAACGCATTCGACACCTTGTAGAGTTCCTGCCCTGTACTGACAACAAAAGTGGGTGGTGTAACTTAATATTAGGAAGGTGTTCCTAATGTGTGGTATACTCTGGTTATATTTGTAATTGTATTTGTAGTGTACCTTCAATTTAGAAATGGGACTTTTATGATATCAGAGAGGTGCACGCACAGGGGCTGCCCATTGTTTATTCGGCGTTGTCTGCATCTGGGTCTTACCTTCATACCTGATAGTACGAACTAGCCATGACTGACCCAGCAGACCCTGGCCAGCTGTGCAACGCCATTTCCTCCCAAGGAGCCTCCATTGGTAGGGACAAGGAATTGCTTCGTGGTCTTAAGGTGGGGGTCCAAACATTGGCTTAGCACCATGACCGGGCGTTGGACATGCTGCTGGAGCAATTCCGCTGGTTGCCTGGGGGGAAGCCTGCCACGGTGGTAACCCCACCACCTCTCAGTAACTCAGCGGTCAGCAGCGCCGCTCCACCAGCCACTCCACCTTCCCGGGAGCCCGGTTTACCTCCCCGGAATGCTTTAATGGAGAGCCGAGCACCTGTCGGGCTTTCCTATCTCAGTGTGCCCTCGTGTTCGAGCTTCAGCCCTCCTCCTTCCCGTCGAATCGCTCCAAGATAGCCTATATCATCACGCTGATGTCTGGGAGGGCTCTCACCTGGGCTACCGCCGTATGGGAACAACAGCTGTCCATGTGAGTGAGTCTGGAGGGATTCGTGGGAGACGTGAGGAAGGTTTTTGATGCCCTGTTCTCCAGGAGAGAAACTGCCTGGAAGCTAATCCAGCTCCAGCAGGATGCCCCCAGAGTGGCCGACTATGAGGTGGATTTCCGTACGTTGGCAGCAGAGAGTGCATGGAACCAGGAAGCACTGCTCGACATGTTCCTGCATGACATCTCGGAGGAGGTTAAGAACGGACTTGCTGCTCAGGAGTTACCCACGGATCTTGACTCCCTCATTGCTTTGAGCATCCGCCTCGATGGGCGATTGCGGGAACGACGGATGGAGAGGAAATTCAATTTAGCTCGCACGTCCAGGGATTCCACCTCACCTCCGAGTCATCCCGGAAGTCCACAACGTTGCCGAGAGCACCCAAAGTCTTCCGACCTTCCTCGAGAGTCACTGAATATGGCCGAGGCACTGTTTCCCGAACCTACGCAACTAGTCACAGCTAGTTTATCGCCAGCGGAACAGCAACACAGGATCAACACAAGGAGCAGTCTGTATTGCAATACTTTTGGTCATTTTGTGTCCTCTTGCCCAGTAAAAGACCAGGCTCACCGGTAGGAGCGAGTACTCTGGTGGGTCTCATGGAGAACTTTTCTGCTTCCCTTACTCGCACCCCTTTCATGTCATTCTGTTGTGGGGAAGCCAGTCCAAATCTTTTCGGGTCCTCATTGACTCTGGGGCCGATGAGAGTGTTTTGGTTGCCACACTGGAAAAATGTGAGTACCATCGCTCCACCATTCCCTTTCTGGGCTACATCATCTCTGCTGGGAGAGTCCAGATGGATCCCGAGAAGGTGAGAGCGATGGTGGATTGGCCTCAGCCTATGTCCAGGGTGCAGCTGCAACGCTTCCTGGGGTTCGTCAACTTTTATCGCCGCTTTATCCTGGGTTACAGCACCCTGGCCTCCTCCCTGTCTGCACTCACCTCTACCAAGGTTCCATTCATGTGGTCCTCTGCATGCTGACAAGGCGTTCCAGGATCTTAAACACCGCTTCACCACTGCTCCTCTCCTGGTTCATCCTGACCCTTCTAGTCGGTTTGTGTTGGAGTCAGTTCGTGATGGATGTTCCGCCCCTTCTAGCCAGTGCCTCCATTCCTCCAACACCATCTTCACCGCAAGAAGCTCCTGATTCCGGTGAAGGAAGAAGGCACTGGGATGCAGCTTAAGGGGCAGAACGTTGGACAGGACAGCCCCCACTCCGACATCCAAAGCATCAGCATCAGATGTCGGAGTGGGGTTGTCCTGTCCAAACATTTTGCCCTGGCCCTTAAGCTGCATCCCTGCACCTTCTTCTCCCACCATCTCAATGACACAGAGAGGAACTACGATGTGGGGAATCAGGAGCTTCTCGCGGTGAAGATGCCATTGGAGGAATGGAGGCACTGGCTAGAAGGGGCGGAACATCCATTCATTGTGTGGACCGACCACAAAAACCTGGAGTATCTCTGCACAGTCAAACGCCACAACTCCAGGCAAGCGAGATGGGCCCTGCTGTTTACCCGGTTAAACTTTTCCCTCTCCTACCGGCCGGGGTACAAGAATGTCAAGCCGGATGCCCTGTCTCGCTGCTATAACCCCACGGTTACCACCCCGGAGCCCGAGACAATCCTTCCCACCTCGTGCCTGGCGATGGCACTCAGCTTGGGTATAGGGAAACAGGTCCGGGAGGTGCAGCAGTCCCAGCTGAGCCCTGGGAGGGGCTCAGAGAACTGGATGTTTGTGCCTGACGCTGTCCACTCCGTAGTCCTGGAGTGGGCCCATTCCTCCAGGCTTGCCTGTCACCCAGGCTCTCCTCGGACACTGGCCTTCGTGCGACAACGCTTTTGGTGGCCTGCTATGGTTCCAGATGTTGCCATGTTTCTCGCTGCCTGCACGGTCTGATCACAGAACAAGACTCCTCTGCAAACTCTGGCTGGTCTTCTCCAACCACTGCCTGTCTCTCACTGTCCCTGGTCCCATATATCCCTGGATTTTGTTACGTGTCTCCCCCGTCTGAGGGGAACACTGCCATCCTGACTGCGGTCGCCCGATTTTCCAAAGCCACCCAATTCATTCTTCTCCCGAAACTACCGTCGGGCAAGGAGACAGCCCAGGTTATGGTGCAGCACATCTTCCGGATCCATGGACTCCCGGTGGACATGGTCTCCAACCGGGGACCAAAGTTCTCGTCACGGTTCTGAAAGGCATTCTGCACACTCATTGGGTCGTTGGCCAGCCTGTCCTCCAGATTCCACCCCCAGTCCACCGGCCAGTCGGGGCGAGCCAACCAGGACTTCGAGATGACTCTTCCCTGTCTAGTCTCCACCTTCCCCTGACCCTGCCTACCGACATGTACCTTTGCCCCACCTCTGGATTATTAACCTCTGCCCACCCTGACCCTGCCTGCCGTCTGGTACCATTGACCCACCTCTGGTTTACTGACCCCTGCCTGCCTTGATCTGTCTATTGCCTGCCCCTGTTGGATTATTAAACCATTATTTATTTGACGTTGTCTGCATCTGGGTCTTAACTTCATACCCGATAGTCACCTTATACAAGTAATTGGGAGTATGGCTCGATGGTACACTGTCCATCTCTCAGCACATATCAAAGCTGCAGGCTAAGGCTATATCTAGAATTGGTTTCCTCTATCGTAATCGCTCGTCTTTTACCCCAGCAGCCAAACTAATCCTGATTCAGATGACCATCCTACTGATGCTAGATTAGGGAGACGTAATTTATATATTGTCAGGTAAGGGTGCCCTCGAGCAGCTCGATGTTCTTTACATTCGGCCATCAGATATGCACTCTATACTCCTCTGTAAACTGGTCCTCTCTGTTTTCCCCTCGCAAGACCCACTGGTTAATGCTGATTTATAAAACCCTCTTAGGCCTCACTCCCCCCTATCTAAGATACCTACTGCAGCCCTCATCCTCCACACACAACACCCATTCTGCCAGTCATATTCTGTTAAAGTTCCCCAAATGCCCACACATCCCTGGGTAGCTCCTTTTTTCAGTTTGCTGCAGCTAGCGACTGGAAGGAGCTGCAACAAACACTCAAACTGGACAGTTATCTCAATCTCTTCATTCAAAGACTCAATCATGGACACTCTTACTGACAGTTGTGGCTGCTTTGTGTAAGGTATTATTGTCTCTACCTTCTTGCCCTTTGTGCTGTTGTCTTTGCCCAATAATGTTTGTACCATGTTTTGTCCTGCTACCATGCTGTGCTGCTGCCATGTTGTGTTTTTACCACATTGTTGTCATGTTGTGTTGCTACCATACTGTGTTATCTGTTGCTGCCAATGTTGTTGTCTTAGGTCTCTCTTTGTGTAGTGATGTGTGTTTGTCCTATATTTTAAATATACAGTTGAAGTTGGGAGTTTACATATACCTTAGGCAAATACATTTAAACTCAGTTTAAATTAATCCTAGTAAAAATTCCCTCTCATAGGTCAATTAGGATCACCACTTTATTTTAAGAATGTGAAATGTAAGAATAATAGTAGAGAGAATAATTTATAATAATCATTCAGCTTTTATTTCTTTCATCACATTCCCAGTGGGTCAGAAGTTTACATACACTCAATTTTTATTTGGTAGTATTACCATTAAATTGTTTAACTTGGGTCAAACATTGCGGGTAGCCTTCCACAAGCTTCCCACAATAAATTGGGTGAATTTTGGCCCATTTCTCCTGACAGAGCTGGTGTAACTGAGTCAGGTTTGTAGGCCTTCTTGCTCGCACACGCTTTCAGTTCTGCCCACAATTTTTCTATAGGATTGAGGTCAGGGCTTTGTGATGGCCACTCCAATACCTTGACTTTGTTGTCCTTAAGCCATTTTGCCACAACTTTGGAAGTATGCTTGAGGTCATTGTCCATTTGAAAGACCCATTTGCGACCAAGCTTTAACTTCCTGACTGATGTCTTGAGATATTGCTTCAATATATCCACATAATTTTCCTTCCTCATGAAGCCATCTGTTTTGTGAAGTGCAGTAGTCCCTCCTGCAGCAAAGCACCCCCACAATATGATGCTGCCACCCCCGTGCTTCACGGTTGGGATGGTGTTCTTCGGCTTGCAAACCTCCCGCCTTTTCCTCAAAACACAACGATGGTCATTATGGCCAAACAGTTCTATTTTTGTTTCATCAGACCAGAGGACATTTCTCCAAAAAGTATGATCTTTGTCCCCATGTGCAGATGCAAACCGTAGTCTGGCTTTTTTATGGCGGTTTTGGAGCAGTGGCTTCTTCCTTGTTGAGTGGCCTTTCAGGTTATGGACTCGTAGGACTCGTTTTACTGTGGATATAGATACTTTTGTACCTGTTTCCTCCAGCATCTTCACAAGGTCCTTTGCTGTTATTCTGGGTTTGATTTGCACTTTTCACACCAAAGTACATTAATCTCTGGGAGACAGAATGCGTCTCCATCCTGAGCGATAACGGCTGCGTGGTTCCATGGTGTTTATACTTGAATGCTTTTGTTTTTACAGATCAACATGGTACCTTCAGGCGTTTGGAATTGCTCCCAAGGATGAACCAGACTTGTGGAGGTCTACAATTTTTTTACTGAGGTCTTGGCAGATTTCTTTTGATTTTCCCATGATGTCAAGCAAAGAGGCACTGAGTTTAAAGGTAGAACTTGAAATACATCCACAGGGACACCTCCAATTGATTCAAATGATGTCAATTAGCCTATCAGAAGCTTCTAAAGCCATGACATCATTTTCTGGAATGTTCCAAGATGTTTAAAGGCACAGTCAACTTAGTGTATGTAAACTTCTGACCCACTGGAATTGTGATACAGTGAATTATAAGTGAAATAATCTGTCTGTAAACAATTGTTGTAAAAATGACTTGTGCATGCACAAATGTATTTTAACGGTAGAAGATTAGCATGGCAGCTTCAGAGATCTCCTTAGATCAGTGGTCGCCAACCGGTCGATCTTCAAGACATTTCTAGTCGATCACCAAATTTTTCTGTGAAAAAGCCAATGAACGATAAAGGCTTGCACTCCTTTTTAAATCGTGTTGAGCTGTTGCCGGCAGGTGCACTTGATTCAAAAGTCCTGCGCACCGGGAAAGCAAAGTCTTCCCATGACACAAACTCCGCCTACTCGGCGGACCGGAAAATCTGTGACTAATTTGAGTGCACCTATTGCGCTGCCCAATCAGGATACCTCAAATCGCCGTCGCTATAGAGCTTCCATGACCCTGGCCACAGCCTAGTTTAATAGGCTACTAGCCTACGTAAGATAAAATAACTTGTAAAACCATGACAACAGAAAGATTGTCAATGAATACAGCAAAGAGCTGCTGTTTTTATGAGTGAGTTCATGTTTAAGTTTTTATTCAACGGTATTACAAAACGTGCTTCTCCGTACTTCCGCTCGGGCTGCAGCTGCAATGAATGAGTAGCAAAGTATCAATAGCGCTGAGTTTTATTATTATTAGCAGCCTTTCGTGTCAATTTTAATTTGAAGGAATATTTAACTCCTCAAATTAAAGCTGACAGTTTGCACTTTAATTTCAAATCCGTAGTGCTGGAGTACAGAGGCAAAACAGCAAAAAATGTGCCACTGTCCAAATACTTTTGTAGCTCACTGTAGTTGGTGTAAGTGAAAGCTTGAGTTCATGTACAATTTTGTTTTTCAGACCTGACACTGAATCCTTAATCCCTTAATCACCATGGTTTCTGGGCAACACAAAAAGCTGGCTGAAATTCCAGACTATGTCAAAGTAATACAGTCTCATACTTAAAACTAGGGTTGCAAAATTCCGGGAATATTCAATAAATTCCCTGGTTTTCCCAAAATCCCGGTTGGAGAATTGCCAACTGGTTATGCAAAAGATATTTCACAGAGGTTTAGATGGTACAATGATTCACTGCACTACACTGGCTTGTTTGGTCACAAACTGAAAATAGGCAAACTAATAGAATTTTTGCAACCAGGAAATGGCGGAGCGATTTCTGCATAGTTGTTCATGGGATTTATCTGTTAATTGAACGATTAGAATAAATAAAATTGTATGGAATTGATTAGAATGTATAAAATTATAATCAATAAATGTGTAGTTCTAGTCAGAATTGGGGTCTTTATGGTATTTTAAACACAGACTGTCTGATCAAAATTCGGCGCCGACCTGACTAGAGATTTGGGAGAGAACAGGGAGTACGTCTCAAGGTCAAGGTCTCCCTGATCTCTGTCGGCTGGGTAGTGAGACAGTATGTGCATAGGATATCTTCTGTTTGTGTGTATGTATGTGCGTAGGAAATCTACTGTTTGTGTGGAGTGTGGTATGTGCACAGCTACAAAATAGATGTCTTTGTATTCTTGACTTTAGAATGTTCTCTAAATAAACTTTACTAACCTTTTGCATAAGCTGAGTCTTTGACTAATTATTATTATACCCATGGTCTTAAAAACCTCAGGGTATGGTCAGTGCTATTGATTGTCAGTTATTATCATTGGGATAGAAAATTCACGTGACAAGAGTGCATCTTTAAAAAGATTCACTGAATACCGTTCACTGAATACGTATTTTTTGTTAATATTCTTGCTCTCCCATTTCAGAAATATCCATACCCAAAGGTTCTGGAGTACTGCTTAGTTCTTCTGTATTTCCAATTCTGCTACAGTTCCTGATTTCCTCCAGCAAGAAGCAGTGGCTTTCTTCAGCAGTTATGGAACTACAGCCTCTCTCCGCAAAGCCTCGCAGCAATTCCAATCTTAATGGTTTAGATGTAGATGTTTATTTTATTCAGTCTATGACTTAGTTAATGTAAAAATGCATTCGGAAAGTATTCAGACCCCTTGACTTTTCCCACATTTTGTTAGGTTACAGACTGGTAGAATTACAACACTATGTTAATCACATTATTGGTTATGGTAAAATGCAAAAGATTTGACATTCCAAATTTGGGCCCTGTTATAAAATTTTCCTGCAGGTTATACACATATTAAGTGTGTTTGGGAATAGCATTGTGTGAATGTGATATGAGAGTTGTGTGAATGTGGAAATAAGTCTTAATCTGTGGTTTGGATAATAAGGTATTGAATAGTGTGTATAATAATCTGATTTAGATTTGGATAATAAGTTTTGATATATAACTTTATCTTGGGATTCAGTCCACTACTGCCTATCATAGTAAATATAATTTTGTATTATTAAGTGGGATGTTATTTTAGACAGTAGCGGTACGTCTGTGGTTTCTGGGAGGTTAGAGGACCATTGAGAACACGGGAGGAGCATCATTCCCATGACCCACCGGGCAGTGTCCCGGAAACCAATGTTTTTGGGGTTCTGTTGGGAGTTGGGTGATGGAGTCGTTGGAAATGCAAATGGGGTGGTTAATTAATGAGTACCTAAGATTTTAACGCTATATATGGATTCTGTGAATATATGACAAATTGCATGTGTGTACAAAAGTAGAAGTATATGAAGGGTGAAAGACATATGTTTTCTAAGGTTTAAGCATTATGACTGTCTACAAAGTCTGGGCAATAGTCTCAGAAACTGATTGGCGTATGTCCACTTTTGGTTAATTTACCCTAACCGATGGATTTTCTCAGTCGAGTTAATAATTTTTTGTGTTGCCCAATGGTTTGCTGGTAGAAACTACTGAAAATAGGGTTGTAATTTCATTCATTAAATTGAATATTAATACGAATTGACTATATGCTTCTCAACAACAGCAAGTGTTTGTTTTATTACCTGTAGTCTAATTAGAATGGACTGTTACCTATATCTAAAGGATTCTAATATTAGCGGATATGCAATTGCGATAAGAGCTGTGACCATGATCTTAATTGATAACTTAAAATAGGCATTAATTATTCCATGATAAAGCAAGGCTTCAACAGCAATGAATTGAAGTTGTGGGCAGGAAGAGGCTCATCTATTGTGAAATGTATATTTTTCTTTATGGGTTGACTGATGTATTTTATAAATTCGGGCGCATTACATGTTAATTTTTAAGTCATGGACATTTCATGAGTGTGAAGGAGAAGAGAAAGTTGTCAAGTTTTGTTTTTTAACCTTACGATAGAGGTAAACACAGAACTTTGTTTGAGAATGGGTTATATTTCTTTCTACTGGTAAGAGTAGAGTTTCCATGTTTTAGTCTGTGGGTGTCAGCAACTGGTGCTCGCTGAACTTGAGCGGCCTGTAAGAAATGAAGTGGGTTAGTTTGGTGTAGAGATATGACTAAGTTGAATGGGAGATGTTCATTGTCAATTTCTAATTATTATTACTCAATTCTATAGTTTAGGTAACACCAGTGAATTTGAGCAGGAAGGTAATGTCATTTCAAACGATAATCTGTTTCCGTTACGTGGAACAGTGTCAAGTCATTAAAGTGGATTGCAGTTAGTTTTTACTATTACGCTGATGAGACAGCACCAACTTTTTGAAGGTTCTAGATTTGTTAAACAACAGGTTTATATTTTTACTAAATCATTGCAAAAGGTTAAAGTTATAACATTACTGGAAAGGGAGACCAGTCATGTAAGGAAGTGAATTGTTAGACTCAGTGGTGAGATACATGTTGCCGTGTATAAGGGCAGCGCATGTTAAATTAATGGCACATAAATGTTGGGGTAGATTAAAACAAACAATGTATGATTGGAGGGAGTACAGTGGAATTATCTTCATCATGTTTTGTTTGTAATTAAAACATTTGGGTTGCTGATTAAGAGGTAGTATAGTGAATATTAACGATATATACACTTTCTCTTCCAGGGGAATGGGGGTAGTCATTTTCTCTCACTTTGAAATGTTTCCAGAAACTATTGTTTTGGGAGAGCGGTTAGAGAATTTTCTTGGGAGAGCGGTTAGTGAAATTAGCAATTTTGTAAGTATAAAGGTATCTGGATTTGGCCGTCAAGGGTGCTACCAAATAAAATAAGGCTTGGCCATTTTTTTTTTTTTGCCATATAGTTTACAGGCACCCACACACAACACACTTGTTATGAATATTTGTTGGTGTTTGTAATACTATGTCTGATTTATTGTGAGTGATCTATTTCATTTGGTTTTAGTGGGTGTTTCATGGGTTAGAGAAGAGGTATCTTAATAAAGGGGCACACACATGGAATTTTCTTCAGTTTTTATTTTCTGAGTTTTCATTAAACACATTAATTATTTTGATAAGAAGTGTACTGAAGAAACTTACTGTAAACCAGGGTTAAGAAATGTATTAATGTTTCTCTAATTAGTCTAACAGAGAAAGAAACACTTGTTTGAAGGGTTTGAATGACCTCTGTCCTGGCTTTCTAGTGTGGTTTGATCACCCTCACTGGGAAGCCGAGAGACATTGGGTGATTTAAAGTATATGTAATACTGATAATTATGAAGTGTATAGTTCATAGCCATATCTGTGATTCGGTCCACGGGGGAAAGAGAGGGCTATCCTGGATTTGTCCAACAAGATTTGTTTCTACAGATGGTACTATAGGAATGGAAATAATTGTTTCCACCATGCTGATCCATTGGAGTGTGCTAGATAAGTAAAGCTTATTTTTTATTAAACTCCATCGTTGCATGCACTGCATTATGGATTAAATATTTGCTTTTCACCGTCTATGAAGATATAGCCTTGAATTATATAAACTTTATGTATCTTTTGTTTTTCTTCATGGGTTCTTGCAGGTGACTGTGTATCATGACCTCACCAAAAAAATCTGCAGAACGCTCAGAATATGTTGGAGGTGAAGTTGGGAGACCGTGCTCAGTTTCTTCAGAGGAAGCTGAGCCCGTGCTATAGCAGCCGGTCACATGCAGAGACCCATGCAATTCATTATTGCTTTAATGTTTCTTGTTCTATGAAGAATTTATGCACTAGGTTAAGGTTATAAGCTCAGTGACCCAACGGATGGTAATATACTAGTGGAAGGGAGACAAAAAACCTATCCTATATGTTTGCGTCAGTTCTTTGATGTTTTATTAATGTATTTTTTAAAGTTGTAATCTTTAAAGTTGAGACTGAGTCTCAAAATGGGGGAATGTGGTAGAATTACATGTTAGTCACAATACTTTCATATTAGAATGTATTCCTGTATTAGTACATTCACACCGTTTTTCTGAGAGACAGCAGAATAGGGTTCTTAGAACGCTCATGTGCCAGTGTAAACTGAGAGAAGCCTCTGAGGCTTAATGCTGACAGTTGATTTACGGTGGCTTGGTGATAAGACAATATTCCATGGAATGAGTTGATGTTTGTGTACTATGAGGTACCAGGGAGGAGATGGCTCGGGTATGGATAATGAGAGGACCCTCATCTTGGGGGCCAAGCCCTGGTTTCCTTACAATGAGAACAGTCAACACAGCAGATACTGTGAATTATTCATTTATTTCATACAAATCCTAATCTTTTGACCCATTCCACACATCTGTTTGTCATGAACATCCAGGAGGATGGACTTAGCTATAAAATGCTGTGGCTTCATTCTACTCAGGTTCTCAAGTCTCTCCTTTGATTAGAATAATTACCACGAAAAGCCTTATAATATAATTGATTTAAAAATAATTGTCCTATCTACACACAATACCCCATAATGACAAAGCAGAAATAGGGTTACACTTTCACTAATTTATTCAAAATAAAATCATTGATTGTCAAATCTACGTAAGTATTCAGACCCGATTACAGCCTTGAGTCTTCTTGGGTATGATGCTACAGTATAAGCTTGGCACACCCGCATTTCAAATCAAATCAAATGCATTTGTCACATACACATGGTTAGCAGATGTTAATGTGAGTGTAGCGAAATGCTTGTGCTTCTAGTTCCAACACTGCAGTAATAACGAGTAATCTAACCTAACAATCCCAAAACTACTACCTTATACACCCAAGTGTAAAGGGATAAAGAATATGTACATAAAGATATATGAATGAGTGATGGTACAGAACGGCATAGGCAAGATGCAGTAGATATACATATGAGATGAGTAATGTATGTAAACAAAAGTGGCATAGTTTAAAG
Organism: Oncorhynchus gorbuscha; assembly: GCF_021184085.1. NCBI lineage: Eukaryota > Metazoa > Chordata > Actinopteri > Salmoniformes > Salmonidae > Oncorhynchus > Oncorhynchus gorbuscha. The sequence continues at coordinate 61,419,110 of NC_060188.1, forward strand.
TGGCTAGTGATACATGTATTAGATAAAGATGCAGTAGATGATAGAGTACAGTATATACATATACATATGAGATGAGTAATGTAGGGTATGTAAACATTATATTAAGTAGCATTGTTTAACGTGGCCAGTGATATATTTTACATCAATTTCCATCAATTCCCATTATTAAAGTGGCTGGAGTCAGTGTGTTGGCAGCTGCCACTCAATGTTAGTGGTGGCTGTTTAACAGTCTGATGGCCTTGAGATAGAAGCTGTTTTTCAGTCTCTCGGTCCCTGCTTTAAAGCGCCTGTACTGACCTCGCCTTCTGGATGATTTGGGGAGTGTCTCCCATTCTTGTCTGCAGATCCTCTCAAACTCTGTCAGGTTGGATGGGCAGGGTTGCTGCTTAGCTATTTTTAGGTCTCTCCAAAGATGTTCGATCAGGTTCAAGTCCAGGCTCAAGGAGTTCAGACTTTTCCCGAAGCCACTCCTGCATTGTCTTGGCTGTGTGCTTAGGGTCATTGTCCTGTTGGAAGGTGAACCTTTGCCTTAGTCTGTGGTCCTGAACAGGTTTTCGCTGTACTTTGCTCTGTTCATCTTTGCCTCGATCCTGACTAGTGACCAAGGCCCTTCTCCCAATTGTTCAGTTTGGCTGGGTGGCCAGCTCTAGGAAGTCTTGGTGGTTAAAAACTTATATTTAAGATTGATGAAGGCCACTGTGGTCTTGGGACCATCTATGGTGCAGAAATGTTTTGGTAACCTTCCCCAGATCTGTAGTTGGACAATTCCATCAAGCTCATGGTTTGGTTTTTGCTCTGACATGCACTGTCAACTATGGGACCTTATATAGACAGGTGTGTGCCTTTCCAAATCATGTCCAATCAATTGAATTTACCACAGGTGAAATCCAATCAAGTTGTAGAAACATCAAGGATGATCAATGGAAACAGGGTGAAACAGAGCTCAATTGCAAGTCTCACAGCAAATGGTCTGAATACTTATTTTTTTCTAAATTGGCTAACTTTTGTAAAATTCTGTTTTCACTTTGACATTATTGGTTAGTGTGTGTTGATTGCAGATTTAAAAATATATATATATTTTAGGATAAGTGTTGTAACTTAACGAAAAGTTGAAAAAGTGAAGGGGCCTGAATACATTCCGAAGGCACTGTATATCAGTAAACCTTTTCACTAAAATACATCTGACTTACATGAGATTTGGGTATATGAACACCAGCCTAAAAATATGAAAGAAATTGATGTACTGATTCATCAGGTGTAACATTTTAGTCTGGAATGAAATGATTGAAGTAATGCGGTTTGATACTTATTGCACTTATGTGCAATAGACTAGAACCCTATATTTACAAAACAGTGGCACCCAATTCTGTGTACATACCTCACTCCGAGTATCCCTCATGTTTTGGAGGAATACGTGGAAAAGCCTTAATTATGCAGAGGATCCAACTACCTCAGGGTGGAAATGAACCTGTCCAAGACAACTTAGAACCTTTACCCTTTTTAAATCAGATGCAGGTCTTGCGCTGTCAGTTAACAGCTCAAGCTTGGTCTGGGAAAGATAAATGTATGCTAGCCTAGGCACAATAATGAAGAGGATACAATATGGATGAAAAGTAAAGTAGCTATGTTATGTGACAGAATGCAGCCCAACTACGTAACCCAATTCAACCTTAAAACAGCGACACAATTGGTTCAGTAAGGCATGCCTAAATATAGGAAATACATTTTTGGGCATGCCTTAAAACAAGACATGACAAAATACAAAAAATGTCACATTGAAAATAGAAAATGTTTTAATATACAACTGTTTCAAACAATGTATGTTGTAAAAACAATAGCAACCAAAAACATCTGTTTAAACTGAGCGGTGAACAAATTAAAAGCAAATGTTACACAGAACTGCAGGGTGCCCCTGTAAACAAGTTCATACTCAGACCAACCTGGTACCCACCTAAAAATCTCCTTCCTGAAAGGAAAAATGCTAAAACAGGTTGGCTGCAGTGAAATTTTACATTATAGTTTACATACCTGTCCAGCATCATTTTTTTTTTTTTTTTTTAAGTGTACAATCCCTACAAGCATGTATCCAACACAGAAATTATTTGGGAACGATACCTACTGATGCTTGAGTTACAGTTGGGTCTAAATAAAGTTTATGAAAAAGCAGGAGTGCAGGGAATTGCTGTTGAGCACTTAAATGCTACACTTATCATTTGTAGTACAATACACGAGCTGGTCCCATGCTTTTAAAAGAATGGTAGTTACTGCAATGCTGTAACACACAGATAAAAGGTTTTCGAATACTGGACCTGTGAGATGGGTGCTAGAAAGGCTCAATGGTGGTACAATAGGGAATTTGAATGATGGCAATACGCAGTAAAAATCAACTATGACAGAACAAAATGGTTTCAAGAGGAGAGTCTGTGGTAACCAATGCCCTTTTTGCAGCTGGTGAAGTTCAATACAGAAATGAATCTCATGTTTTCTTCTGGGAGTGAGAGGAGAAGAGAAACATCTACCGAATGGGATAAAACAAGTGAGTCTTCCACTTGATGGCCTCGTGGTCAGTCAGTGCTTGTTGTTAGTTTCCTCTTGGGAAGAGCTTGAGATGCCGTTCTGATTTTGAGTGGACCCAGAGCCCAATCCATACAATCGCCCACAATACTTTGCATCATCAATGTTGTCTTCAAAGAAAAGCTGCAAAAGACAAATTACTTCAGAGGTTTCAAGTAACAGAATCATTGTCAGACTCAGGTTCTCCCAAGATGCACATCCCCATCATCAAAGCTAGTTTCTACATCTTGAACTGGGACTGTCAACCTTAAAAAGGTTATTTTCCTTCCTGACCACTGATTTGAAAGGACATGACAGGTGTAAGCACAATGTTGAAAATGTCATGGAAGATAGGAGACATCAGGAATAGAATAGTAGGTACCTCTTTCATCCTAAAGAATGCCATCCCTGTGAGCAGTGAATCAGAACCGGCCTGGTGCTGTCTCCCAATCCTTTTCAGTTCCAGCTGGTCAGCCACCTCCTGGAGTCCTCCCTGAACAAACACACAGGTAACAGTCAGCCAACTGCAGCCATATGCTCTACCTCAGCCTTTGGGGAAGTCAAAGGACATTTCATGTCAGTCACATTTCTTTACCAATAGACCACCATTGCTTGTGTAGCTGGGGCAGTTCAATGAGCCACGCTTGTGTGATGAGTAACCTTGTCTGAGACCTGAAGACTTGCATTAGCTAATCAAGCTAAGCATGCCAAAAAAGTTGAGGCATGCATGAGACTCAGATTCAAACTGTCAGACATGCTTTACAGCCAACAGTGCTTTCATTGGCTTTGCTAATACCATAACATAAATGAATAAGCAGGTTACCAGGAATGTGTCTTTACCTTTAAGTTCTTACAGCTTTTCATCAGATATTTCACATCATAGATTGCAGGGAAGAAGAGATTGAGGATCTGGAAGAACTCATGTTCCTCCTCAGGTAGGCGAGTGTCCGTTAAGAGCTTCACCAGGTAGCCAAAATCATACCCGCTGCAAATGAGAACAGCAGGTAGATCATTATAACATTTCTCAAATGACAATTGAGGCACTGTTGTGAGTTAATGACTTGGGCCCAGAGCTGAACCTGGTCACCAGGAAAAACTAGGGCCTAGGCCCACTGACATTTCTCCACACATCCCTACCTGTGAAAGGAGAGCCACTTGACATTTTCACACAGCACTAAACCAGATGTCATCAGGAGCTCAGCAAAGTAAAGTGTGTCGATCCCCTCTTCCTCGTGCTTTTTGAATTGGAGGCCGGAGTTCTGGAGTAGGTCTATTGAGTCCTGGGAGTACATATCCTCTCTGTTTACAAAAGAACATCAGTCTTTTTTTCCAGAAAGGAACAAAACAAACTATTACTCAAGTACTCTAATGAGGCAACAAATCCTACCCAAATAAGCATACGCATGCTAGTTTTAATTTCATCACTGGCTATGCTGTATTGTAAAAAGGATGTAAGGAATAACACCCACGTTAAATTAAATTTGAAATTGAACTGCCATGTTGTTGTTCCAGGAGGATAGTCTCCGTCCTCGTTCATAAACGACAGTCCCAATTGGATGATTTTCAGAAGGTCCACGTTGCACCTCAAGAGCTGGTACTGGTAATCTACTGTGCTGCGAAACTCGCCAATTGGTCGAACTACTACTCCGGGGAATTCTGTGTCCTGGTGGAACAAGGAGGACATCATTAAATGAATGAAATAAAATACATTTTTTAATGCAATATCAAAACCTTCCCAGACCTACTAAGCATAAATTAAAAATAGGGTATTGGCATATTTGACACGATAGATTACCATGGCAATGGAGTTGTAGTTTTGAATTATCTGTCGGATTTTCCTCATTTCCTCCTCCACATTGCTTGCCCAGACCTCACAGATAATCTGACTGGTATCTGCAAGTGCGGCTGGCATTTTTGCAGGTTGAGGAAAGGACTGAAAACACCGATAATTCTGCAGCACCTTCAGGGAGCAGTGTGGCGAAGAAGAAAAAAAACTTTCTGGGAACAAAAGGTTTAAATTCATATAGGCCATACAGCTAATCAACCATTACATTTTAAATGCAAAATGATAGCTAGTTAAAAACTGTGTGCAGTAGCTGGATTCAACATCACACACATTTAGCTAACTACATGGCTGGGCGCTTAAATCAAAACCTGACTGGCCTGGATATCATCACTGCGGTATGAGGGATGCTAACTAACGTTAGCTGGTAGTTCAATAGCAAGCGAGCTTGGCTGGATAAACGACTCCACTTTGTTTTTCTGCAAATTATGAACGTCTCTTGTACACTTGGTTAACTAGCTAGCAACAATGGAATGACGAACAAGCTATGTAGCTAACACAATGATAATAGCTAACCCAATTACAGGGGGAAACATAGTATGTTCACGGTAGATAACATTAACCTCCAGTGTGGCTAGCGAACATAAATGTTAACTACCTCGTCAATCTTCCGTAACACATTGTTTTTATTTTTGGTATTTAACCCCCCCCCCCCCCGATTTGGTGATATCCAAATTACGAACTTGTCACATCACTGCAATCTTCCATAACATTCAACGGTCGCTAGCCGAATCAGTTTAGACTAGTTAGCGAAATGGCTAACTAACGTTCTCAGTTTGCTAGCGTTGGTTCGTTTGGTTAGTATGAAGATGACAAGCTAACGTTAGCTGGAAAACGGCATGACAGCTAGCCAACTCACTTAGGTAATTTGCTGGACTCGCATATTATGGTATTGGCTAGCTACTATGAACCGTATAAACCACAAATAACAATGTTTACCTGATCCGTCGTATGATCTTGTACTTCTGCTGGGGCTACTGCTAGTACTTGATAGCTAACGTTACTGGTTAACGTTGGCTTACTTGCTGCTATCGGAAGTCAGATAAACATTTACGCAGGCGCAGTGAAGAAAAAAAAGCGCACCTTCACTCTCTCTTGAAGCTCTGACCCAAATAATCTGATTGTAGTTGCTGAAGAGCACGGAGCATATACAGCCGTTTCCCCCAAGAAAAATGAATTACAATATTATAGCAAGCTACATATCTATAGTTTTGAACTTTATAGTTGCCAATGTGGTTTGTTGTCATGACCCCCCATGTACAGTAAGTTTTCAGCACAATAAAGACTCAATTATCCAGGAGTTAATTGGCTTGCAAAGGTTTTTACAAAACAAAATGCTTTACAAAGTATCACATTTATGCAAATCTTCATTTGGGCTTTGGTATTCCACAATCAATAAAAAGCTGTAATAGGATTTTGTTTAAGAAATTACTTTGATTTGGAAAGCATAAAATACCCGACGGTTATGTAGCTCCAACTGTCTAAGGAAAACCTGATATAGTTCCAAGACGCAAGTTACCACTTTTCACATTAAAACAATTAAAATAGTTGTTCATTCATTCAATTACTAATATTCTGTTCATACATTACATTTGCAGATAAATAGGGAGGTATGGCAAAGCGATATCACACTCATCCGTAATACAGATACCTGTATACTTGGTTAAGAACTTGAGGTTATCCTGAATCCTGGTGTTATGAATAATGAATTGAATCATAGTAATTGTTAAATAGAGACGTGAGAAATGCAGACGTCAGTGTCATTCAAACACATCAGCTCGACTCATCAAATAGTGTGCATTGGTCTATCTACTGTGCTACACAACAGCAAAAGCATTACAATTCCCCACGAGTAAACACTATCAAACGGTGCATTTGTTATGAGGAATGACAATTTAGTTTAGGCTTCAAACTAAATATGAATAAGAGCTGAGGAAATAAATGTTTTTAAAACTGCAATGACACGTCAATGCTTTTGTTTGTCAGTCCCTTGCTAGCACAGCAGAGAGAGTGATACGGTCACTGTTGGGTAGAGTCAGCACTCCTTTGAATGTGGGACACCTCCAATACAGGCATGAGGAGCTGGAAGGCATCCTGGATGTACGATGCACTGTTGGAAGCCTAAAGAAGAGGAGATACATAGATACTTAATGCACCACATTTGTAAATCACACACACAATAGTCAGGTTTCAGACAGAATTATGTGATATGCAGTGATGCACAAAAATACAAACCTCCAAAAATACTCCTGTTATGAGTGGATTGAGGACATCTCCCTTTTTATTTGACTGCAAAACAAAATGTTTTGCTCTCGTTAGTCTCTGGACTCAGTGAACCAGGAATCTTATACACATATTCAGACTGATTTACACTACTATATGGGTCTAATTAACTAAAGTAATCTTCATTAGAATTATTAATGTCAGCATTGCAGCATGGAAAGATTGCATCATCTTGTTACCGACCACCCTGCAACAATTTTTTTAATGGATTGAAGCTCTTTAAAGCAGTGTTTTTAAAACTTTTTCAGCAGGGACCCAATTTCTTAAGCCATAATTTCAGGGACCACACCCCTACCCAAGTCTGATCACAACCTTAAAATCTGTATATTTTACTTGATTGTTTACATCAACACATAACCTTCAATTAATAAAATTCTCATCTCTTAACTTATCGTTCTCAAAAAAGTACAACAATCTGTACTCTTACTTTACATTATTTTATACTAATACAATTGCTCAGAGAAATAGATTTTGTTTTACAAGTTGTCAAATAGTTAATGGTCAAAATTGACACTTATTTTCAATACCGCACCTTGCGAGGATAACAGCACTGAGCCTTTTTCTAAAATGTTTTATGAGTTGGAGAACACATTGGGGATCTTAGACCATTTCTCCATACATAATTCTTCCAGATCCTTGATATCCTTCGTCTGTGCTTATTCTCTGCCCTCTTCAATTTAACCAACAGGTTTTCAACGAGTTTCAAATCCAGAGAATGAGATGGCCATTGCAAAATGTTGATTTTTGTGGCCAATTAACCATTTCTTTGTGGATTTTGATGTGTGCTTGGGGTTATTGTCTTGGATAAAATGTCCTGGTACTGGGTCAAGTTCATGATGCCATTGACCTTAAGGGCCCCAAGACCAGTGGAAGCAAAATAGCCCCATAAAATCAAGATCCACCACCATATTTTTTGTTTAAGATCACTCTATTGGCCAATTTCTCACAAGGTTCAGCTGAAATTTCTACTTTTTACCCAGGCCCTCCGAAAGACACATACACCCCTCCCCAAATCCAAGGACAACCTTATAACTGTTTTTATCTTTTTTTTTATCAACCAGCAACCTTCAAATAATTACATTTTCATCTCATTAATCAACCTCTTTCCCAAACACATTTGTATATTGTCCGCTACAAATCTTTTCTCTTAATTAATTTTTGTTTTGGGGACCACACTCCAATTCCCCCGAGACGCAATAGGGGTCATGACCACGACTTTGAATACCACTGCTTTAAAGTAAGGAGGATTACTTTGTGAAACACAAAATACCATTTATTAGTTGTCATAGTGATGAAGTACACAAGTTCCATGATGAAAAGTTGCAAGGCCTTGAATATTAACATCTGAAGCAGAGTTCTGTGAATGTAGCTTCGAAGAGTGTTAGCTAAGTGATAGGCTAAATATACTTTGTGATATAGGTTCGTAAAGAATTACCATCTTACCCCTATTGTAGTTAAACAGGAGGTGAACCTCTTGGAAAGTAATGATATCTCTTTACACAGAAGAATTGTTATTCTGTAAGGGGAGAACAAAATGTTGAGTTAGAGAACAATCAAATACTATGATATTTATATTTTGAAAATCTTTATTTAACTAGACAAGTCAGTTAAGAACAAATTATTATTTACAATAACAGCCCACCAAAAGGCCTCCTGTGGGGACGGGGTCTTGGGATAAAACAACACACACACACACACACACACACACACACACACACACACACACACACACACACACACACACACACACACACACACACACACACACACACACACACACACACACACACACACACATATATATATATTGCTTACAAACACCTTAACCAATTATATTTGAACTCAGTTTTTCCACAATTCCTGACATTAAATCCTAGTAAAAATTCCCTGTCTTAGGTTAGTTAGGATCACCACTTTATTTTAAGAATGTGAAATGTCAGAATAGAGATAATTATTTCTTTCAGCTTTTATTTCTTTCAACACACTCCCAGTGGGCCAGAAGTTTACACTCAATTAGTATTTGGTAGCATTGCCTTTAAATGGTTTAATTTGGGTCAAACATTTCAGGTAGCCTTCCACAAGCTTCCCACAATAAGTTGGGTGAATCCTCTCCAACACCTGCCTTTTTATTTTTGTACATTTAGATTTTAACAGATACTGTGTTTTATCCATATATATATATACAAGGATGTTATGATGTTATTATTATCCTTAAGCCATTTTGCCACAACTTTGGAAGTATGCTTGTAGTATTGTCCATTTGGAAGACCCATTTGCGACCAAGCTTTAACTTCCTGACTGATGTTTTTAGATGTTGCTTCAATATGTTCACAATTTTCCTTCCTCGTGACGCCATCTATTTTGTGAAGTGCACCAGTCCCTCCTGCAGCAAAGCACCCCCACAACATGCTGCCAACCCCGTGCTTCACGGTTGGGATGGTTTTCTTCAGCTTGCAAGCTTCCCCCTTTCTCCTCCAAACATAACGATGGTCATTATGGCCAAACAGTTATATTTTTGATTCATCAGACCAGAGGACATTTCTCTAAAAAGTATGATCTTTGTCCCCGTGTGCAGTTGCAAACCATAGTCTGGCTTTTTTTATGGCGGTTTTGGAGCAGTGGCTTCTTCCTTGCTGAGCGACCTTTCAAGTTATGTCGAGATAGGACTCGTTTTACTGCGGATATAGATACTTTTGTACCCATTTCCTCCAGCATCTTCACAAGGTCATTTTGCTGTTGTTCTGGGATTGATTTGCACTTTTCCCACCTAAGTACATTCATCTCTAGAAGACAGAACGCGTCTCCTTCCTGAGCAGTATAACGGCAGGGTGCTTGGTACCATGGTTTTATACTTGCATACTATTGTTTGTATAGATGAACATGGTACCTGCAAGCGATTGGAAATTGCTCCCAAGGATGAACCAGATTGTGGAGGTCTACAATTCTTTTCTGAGGTCTTGGCTGATTTCTTTTGAGGAACTGAGTTTGAAGGAAGGCCTTGAAATACAGCCACAGGTACACCTCCAATTGACTCAAATGAAGTCAATTAGCCTATCAGAAGCTTCTAAAGCCATGACATAATTTTCTGAAATTTTCCAAGCTGTTTAAAGGCACAGTCAACTTAGTGTATGTAAACTTCTGACCCACTGGAATTGTGATACAGTGAATTATAAGTGAAATAATATGTCTGTAAGCAATTGTTAGAAAAATGACTTGTGTCATGCACAAAGTAGATGTCCTAACAGACTTGCCAAAACTATAGTTTGTTAACAAAAAAATTGTGGAGTGGTTGAAAAACGAGTTGTTTTAATGACTTCAACTGTGTGTGTGTGTGTGTGTGTGTGTGTGTGTGTGTGTGTGTGTGTGTGTGTGTGTGTGTGTGTGTGTGTGTGTGTGTGTGTGTGTGTGTGTGTGTGTGTGTGTGTGTGTGTGTGTGTGTGTGTGTGTGTGTGTGTGTGTGTGTATTATATAAACACACACACACAACCTTTCAAAAGTTTGGGGTCACTTAGAAATGTCCTTGTTTTTGAAAGAAAAGCAAAATTCTTTCCATTAAAATAACCAAATTGATCAGAAATACAGTGTAGACATTGTTAATCCTGTAAATGACTATCGAAGCTGGAAACGGCTGATTATTTATGGAATATCTACATAGCCCCATTATCAGAAACCATCACTCCTGTGTTTCAATGGCACATTGTGTTAGCTAATCCAAGTTTATCATTTTAAAAAGGCTAATTGATCACTAGAAAACAAAGTACCGTCTTCTGAAACTCGTCAGTCCATTCTTGTTCTGAGAAATGAAGGCTATTCCATGCGAGAAATTGCCAAGAAACTCAAGATCTCGTACAACGCTGTGTGCTACTCCCTTCACAGAACAGCGCAAACGGGCTGTAACCAGAATAGAAAGATAAGTGGGAGGCCGCGATGCACAACTAAACAAGAGGACAAGTACATTAGAGTGTCTAGTTTGAGAAACAGATGCCTCAGAAGTCCTCAACTGGAAGCTTCAGTAAATAGTACCCGCAAAACACCAGTCTCAACGTCAACGGTGAAGAGGCGACTCCGGGATACTGGCATTCTAGGCAGAGTTGCAAAGAAAAAGCCATATCACAAACTGGACAATTAAAAAGAAAAGATTAAGATGGACAGAAGAACTCTACCCAGAAGGCCAGCATCCCGGAGTCGCCTCTTCACTGTTGATGTTGAGACTGGTGTTTTGCAGGTACTATTAAATGAAGCTGCTAGTTGAGGACTGGTGAGGCATCTGTTTCTCAAACTTGACACTAATGTACTTGTCCTCTTGCTCAGTTGGGCATCGGGGCCTCTCACTCTTCTATTCTGGTTAGAGCTATTCTGTGAAGGGAGTAGTACACAGCGTTGTACGAGATCATCAGTTTCTTGGCAATTTCTCGCATGGAATAGCCTTAATTTCTCAGAGCAAGAACAGACTGACGAGTTTCAGAAGAAAGTACTTTGTTTCTGGCCATTTTGAGCCAATGTGTTAAAGCCTGAATTCAAAATTGATTAAACATGATTTTTTTCCTCACCCATCTCCTTACAATACCTCATAATAACAAAGTGAAAACATGTTTTTAGAAAATTTTGCAAATGTATTGAAAAAGAAATACAGAAATCTCTGTTTGAATCATGTTAGAATCCCCTGTGGCAGTGATTACAGCTGTAAATCTTTCTGGGTAAGACTAAGAGCCTTGCACACATGGATTGTACAACATTTGCACATTATTCTTAAAATATATTTAAAAAATATACACATATATATATACACACACACAGTGGGGCAAAAAAAGTATTTAGTCAGCCACCAATTGTGCAAGTTCTCCCACTTAAAAAGATGAGAGGCCTGCAATTTTCATCATAGGTACACTTCAACTATGACAGACAAAATGAGAAGAAAAAAAATCCAGAAAATCACATTGTAGGATTTTTTATTAATTTATTTGCAAATTATGGTGGAAAATAAGTATTTGGTCACCTACAAACAAGCAAGATTTCTGGTTCTCACAGACCTGTAACTTCTTCTTTAAGAGGCTCCTCTGTCCTCTACTCGTTACCTGTATTAATGTCACCTGTTTTAACTTGTTATCAGTATAAAAGACACCTGTCTACAACCTCAAACAGTCACACTCCAAACTCCACTATGGCCAAGACCAAAGAGCTGTCAAAGGACACCAGAAACAAAATTGTAGACCTGCACCAGGCTGGGAAGACTGAATCTGCAATAGGTAGGCAGCTTGGTTTGAAGAAATCAACTGTGGGAGCAATTATTAAGAAATGGAAGACATACAAGACCACTGATAATATCCCTCGATCTGGGGCTCCACGCAAGATCTCACCCCGTGGGGTCAAAATGATCACAAGAACGGTGAGCAAAAATCCCAGAACCACACGGGGGGACCTAGTGAATGACCGGCAGAGAGCTGGGACCAAAGTAACAAAGCCTACCATCAGTAACACACTACGCCGCCAGGGACTCAAATCCTGCAGTGCCAGACGTGTCCCCCCTACTTAAGCCAGTAAATGTCCAGGCTCGTCTGAAGTTTGCTAGAGAGCATCTGGATGATCCAGAAGAAGATTGGGAGAATGTCATATGGTCAGATGAAACCAAAATATAACTTTTTGGTAAACTCAACTCGTCGTGTTTGGCGGACAAATGCTCAGTTGCATCCAAAGAACACCATACCTACTGTGAAGCATGGGGGTGGAAACATCATGCTTTGGGGCTGTTTTTCTGCAAAGGGACCAGCACGACTAATCCGTGTAAAGGAAAGAATGAATGGGGCAATGTATCGTGAGATTTTGAGTGAAAACCTCCTTCCATCAGCAATGGCATTGAAGATGAAACGTGGCTGGGTCTTTCAGCATGACAATGATCCCAAACACACTGCCCGGGCAACGAAGGAGTGGCTTCGTAAGAAGCATTTCAAGATCCTGGAGTGGCCTAGCCAGTCTCCAGATCTCAACCCCATAGAAAATCTTTGGAGGGAGTTGAAAGTCTGTGTTGCCCAGCAACATCCCCAAAACATCACTGCTCTAGAGGAGATCTACATGGAGGAATGAGCCAAAATACCAGCAACAATGTGTGAAAACCTTGTGAAGACTGAGAAAACGTTTGACCTCTCATTGCCAACGAAGGGTATATAACAAAGTATTGAGAAACTTTTGTTATTGAACAAATACTTATTTTCCACCATAATTTGCAAATACATTCATTAAAAATCCTACAATGTGATTTTCTGGATTTTTTTTTCTCATTTTGTCTGTCATAGTTGAAGTGTACCTATGATGAAAATTACACGCCTCATCTTTTTAAGTGGGAGAACTTGCACAATTGGTGGCTGTCAAGTTGGTTGTTGAACATTGCTAGACAGCAAGTCTTGCCATAGATTTAAGCAGATGCAAGTCAAATCTAGGCCTTCTGGTCCTTCTGTAGCTCAGTTGGTAGAGCATGGCGCTTGTAACGCCAGGGTAGTGGGTTCGATTCCCGGGATCACCCATACGTAGAATGTATGCACACATGACTGTAAGTCGCTTTGGATAAAAGCGTCTGCTAAATGGCATATATTATATTATTATTATATTTAGGCAACTCTGGAACATTCAATGTCATCTTGATAAGCAACTAAAGTGTATTTTTGGCCATTGTCCTGTTGAAGGGTGAATTTGTCTTCCATTGTCTGTTGGAAAGCAGACTGAACAAGGTTTTCGATTAGGATTTTGCCTGTGTTGAGTTCTATTCTTTAATTCAAAAATAAATAAACTCCAAATAAGCCCCAAACATAAGGTGGTGTATTCAGGACAAAGTTACTTTCTTTGCCACGTTTGTTTCCCAGTATTACTTTAGTGCCTCATTGCAAACGGGATGCTTTTATTGTAATATTTTTATTCTGTACAGGCTTCCTTCTTTTCACTCGGTCATTTAGGTTAGTATTGTGGAGTAACTTTCTCCCATCATAGCCATTATTTCCTTAACTGTTTTAAAGTTACCATTGGCCTCATGGTGAAATCACTGAGCGGTTTCCTTCCTCTCCAGCAACTGAGTTAGGAAGGATGCCTTTATCTTTGTAGTGACTGGGTGTATTGATACACCATCCAAAGTGTAATTAATACTCAATAGGTGCCCTTCTTTGCGAGGCAATGGAAAACCTCTCTGTCTTTGTGGTTGAATCTGTTTGAAATTCACTGCTCAACTGAGTGACCTGACAGATAATTGTATGTGTGGGGTAAAGAGATAAGGTAGTCATTTAAAAATCATGTTAAACACTATTATTGTACACCGAGTGAGTCCATGCAACTTATTATGTGACTGGACATTTTAACGCCTGAACTTATTTAGGCTTTCCATTAAAAAAAGGGTTGAATCCTTATTGACACAAGACATTTCAGATTATAATGTTTAATTAATTTGTAAACATTTCTAAAACATAATTTCACATTATGGGATACTGTGTGTAGGCCAGTGACAACATCTCAATTTAATCAATTTTAAATTCAGTCTGAAAAAGTCTAGGCGTGTGAACACTTTGAAGGCTGTATTCTATGACTCGTAATATAACTGTAGATGGCTGATGGTGTGTAGGAACTTACTGCGAGAGGATTTTGGCCTGCTCCAGAGTGGTGACCTCCTGGCTGGTACAGAACAGAATCGTCTCGGCCACTTTGTGGAACTGCTCTATGGATCTGGCTGTGAGCTCAGCCAGGTTTCTGATGGCCAACGAGTGGACATCCTGAGAGGAATCAACAACTCTCACATCAGTAGTTACAACAGAAAGGAGTAAAGCTCCATTTCAATAGTCACAGTCAGATAATGATCTTGATCCTTTTTTTTTCATACCTCAACAGTATAGGTTTTTGCCACTTCCTCTTCATTCCCTTCCTCCTTTATGAGTTTGGTCATTTGGGCAATCTGGTCACATGCATTCTTACTCACCTGATAAGGGGTATGCAGAGAGAAAATAGGTTAGAGATCAGTGATCTATCAACTGGAGAAGAGGTGCTGCCTGAATTGCAATGAATGGAGAATACAGAACCATATAGAATCTAAAAATTGCTGCAGGCACAAATACGCAAAGACGAGTAGTGAACTCAGTCCATTTAAAACTCAGTTCTACCAAAACTCTTCAGAAGATAGCAACAAGCACTGCTACAATATTGGACCACTAGCATGAGACGGAAAGATATCTGGCTTTAAATGAAATCAAGAGAGAAATGTATTGTGCCAACCTTGCGAAGTTTGTCAGATGTTGTGGATATGTGTAGTCCATCCAGGGCCCCCGTTAATTCCCTCAGAAACTCAGCGCCATCTTCATCTGAAAATAAATATGAATAAATCAAATGTATTGATTTTGTTCATTGTATTATCACAGAAACAAGATAAGCCAACTGAAAAATATCCGATGTGTTATCACCCACAGAAGAAAAGCATACACCAAATCTATTTTGTTTACTAGTAGTACTAAAATAATGTAAATGTAACATTGTGATAGTAGACTTGCAGTTCTGTGACGATAGGCTACCTTTCTTTTCGTTCACCTCCTCCTCCTCAAACTCCACCAGAGAGAATGGTTCCTTTATGAGCTCCAGGTCCTCTTTAAGTTGGTCCAGCTCCTCTCCAGACAGAGTGGTCAGAACAGACTTTACCTACACCACACAACAGATTCAGTCATAAATAACATCTACTAAAAGGAGCCAGGAGGATTTTATGGATCCATTTTTATATCTCAAGAGGTTGCAATGGTTGTAGGTGCTCTCTTTACAAGTGTGCAAAGTATTGCTAGCAAAAGGTTGTACTGATTTCAATGGTAGGCTGTGCACAGTGTACAATCAATCATATTTTGAGAGGCTGTTTACTTGTTTCTTTGTACAAAGTCAAATGTGGAACTTGCTCATTATCACCTTTGACTCACTCTCCCTGGAGAGAATCTCCAGAGCTTCCAGGTGGGATAGGCCCTGGAATTCATCGAACAGCATTCCGTAATGGGCCTTATTTTCTGTGTCGGAGGACATCTCCTTGGCTGTTTCCTGCTCCTCTCTCTCCTTGGCCTCCCGTAAGACCTTCAGCCAAAACAAAAACCTTGAATTCAATTTTTCCAACACCAATAAGGTGTAAGCCCAACACTGGGGGTGGCTTCTCTGACATCCATTCAACAATATTCACCCGAGAAAGAGTGTTAGTCCTGTTCATCAGACCCTTTGTTTTCTTGTACCCTGGATCTCCCTCTGCTATGACATCCATGGTCTTCTTGCCTATGAACTCCAAGGCATCTAAACCCCCTGTTAGGACCGTTTTCCCCTGAAATATAGATATACATTTAGTCAGTAACCAAGTCACTTTTGCCCATAAACAACATATGATGGTAATCGCCAAAAAAAGCAAAGAAGCATTGTTTCTTACGGTGCTTTGAACAACACTGCTGAGGGATGAGAACATTCCAATGGCGCTTCCCATAGCCAATGCGCCATCTCCTTCCCCTTTATCAGTCTCATTACTGGGTTCACCTAGAAGTAAAATACAGTAGGTCCAAAATAATTGACACCCTTAATAAAGATGAGCAAAAAGTCTGTATAATGTAAATAATTAAAATACTCAGCTATACTCTTTGCAATTTTTTTGTTGCTTAAATTATATTATTTGATACTAATTCAATTGCTCAGAGGAAGAGATTATGTTTAAGAAGTAATGCTTTTTTTCTTCTCAAAAAGTTATGGGTCAAAATTATTGACACTCCTGTTTTCAATACCTCATCTTTCGAGGGTAACGGCATTGAGCCTTTTTCTAAAATGAGTTGGACAACACATTGGAAGGGATCTTAGACCATTCCTACATACAGAATCCTTCCAGATCCCTGATATCTTTCGTCTGTGCTTATGGACTACATTCTTCAGTTCAAACCACAGGTTCTCAATGGGTTTCAAGTCCAGAGACGGACAGTGCAAATGTTGATTTTCTGGCCAAATAATCATTTCTTTTTGGATTTTGATGTGTGCTTGGGGTTATTGTCTTGGCTAAAATGTCCTGGTTGCCTCTGCAATGAGGCTGAAACTTGGGTCGCAAGTGGATCTTCCAGCAAGACAATAACCCTAAGCATACCAAAATCCACAAAGACATTGTTAATTGGCCACAAAAATCTATGTTTTGCAACGGCCATCTCAGTCTCCAGACTTGAAACCCATTGAAAACCTGTGGATTGGATTGAAGAGGGCCGAGCATAAGCGCAGTCAAAGGATATCAAGTGTCTAAAAGGATTCTATATGGAGGAATGGTCAAAGATCCCTCCCAATGCGTTCTCCAATTCATGAAACATTTTTTTTAAAGGCTCAGTGCCGTTATCCTCGCAAGGTGAGCTGTTGAAGGGTATTGAAAACAGGGATGTCAATTTTGACCTCTAACTTTGTTAGAGGTCAAAATCTCTTTGAGAAATTGTATTAGGAGACAAATATATATTTACAAAAAAAATGTAGCATACATAATAGCTATAAAATATTTTATAGTAATATTGGCTTATATTAAATCAAGGGTGTCAATCATTTCAGACCGCACTGTAGATCTCAGACATCAACCTAACGTGCATAGCTACAACAGTGAAGCAGTTTACATCTCCACAACAAACGCATCCTAAATATACTAAGGCTTATCACGGCTGATGTTAAATCTAGAGTGATGACTCATGTGTTGATCGTGTTGATGACCAGTGTATGCCATCATTACCCTCTTGTTTGTCCTCCTCTCCAATCTGTGCAGACAGCTCTGTGGGGCTGGGGATTCCCAGAGAAGTCTCTGCCTTCTCAATAGCCTGGGTGATTCCTTGACCTTAGAATGAAACAAACATAATAAAAGTGTATTTTTAGATATTTTAAAGTTTACATATGCTCACTGAAAGGGCAAACATTGTTTAACACCATAATGAGAACACAAAATGGCCACAAGCAGAAAACCCCATTTTTGGTTCTCCTCACCTACAGTGGCCACAGTGGCCGAGGCCGTTGACATGATGGACTTTCCCCAGCTCCCCCAGTAGCCCCATCCTCCCTGGACTACTGTTGACTCACTGGATGTCTGGAGGAGAGAGAGAGAGATGGAGGGAGAAAACATGTGTACCTGGCTATCGTTTGTACCCTATACAGCTATAAAAAAAACTAAACCATATCCAGGCCCCAAGGTTAGAAGCTAAGCTTGTTGAATCTTTCATTCTGCTGTATCCATGCATGTCTTACCTTGGCTGGCTCTCCATCTACTTTAGGTTTCTCCTCCTGAGTCTTGTGGACTTCAACTGGAGGTTTTGGATCTGGTCTCTTCCTGGTTTTCCTTCCGTTCCTGGTTGGGGGGACATCTGTGGAGTCATGTGTGGTGCTCTCTCCAGGTAGTGTCTGTGGAGCACTCTCCGGTGGCATCACAGTGGAGGTCTGCAGTGGTGGGGCCTCTGTCTCTGCGACCTCTGAACTCCCAGCAGGGTCACCAGGGGCTTCGCTGTCTGACATCTTTACTTAACACATACCTGTTGTTATTGGATGAAAAGACAATAAGAATTTGTGTAATGTTTCATTGAAACCATAGTTTTTTAAATCATTTATATCCAATCAATAAGTCAAAACAAGTGGGATGTACAGTAGAAGTTCACATTACCCCAGGCGTTACTCAAATTGAGTCCAGTCACAACCTGGGGCAAGAGAAGTCTAGTGACAGGCTATTCTTGCAGATTAAATCTAGCTACATAGATAAACTAAATTACAGAGAATAGAGACTGATACTCAGACTTTTATAGTTATTGTTTAGCTAAGATAACAGTTGTCTGAGCCAAGCGTAACTGTGTCCAAAAAACATCAGTGACAGCACATCAATGGCTAGACATTGTTGCACTTTCCCTTAACTAGCTGTTAGCTTTCTATGCTAAAGTCATTGCTCCCAAGTCTTCTAGGTGATAGACACATGTCTAAGAAAGAAGCCACATGGTTTTGATCAAGAATGCCATCTATTTACGTTACTAACACATTTTATCCCAGATTTCGTGTGATAGTCTTGATTTTCTTCGTTATCTTGCAAGGTCTAGCTACAAAACCCCCTATTAGCCACGTCACACGATAATTTGTTATGGTGAGGGATCTCTTCTTCTACTGCATAAACACGTACTTATAGTGTTCAAAACAGTACACAACGCCAACTGCTGACCTGGAGGGAACATTACACAAGCATTAGCTCCCAGTTGCTTTTAGGTCCAAAACCATTGTTGGGGAGTAAGTAGTTCTACTACTCACACATACTGTTCATCTCGCCGACGTCGGCCTTACAGGGATATATCGTTAGTAGATCGTGTTCCATATAGAACGTAAGCGGGAATGCGCAGTTTTTCCAACTAATTTTCTGGGGAAGTTGCTAGAGGCAGGTCTTTTTATTTTATATTACATTTTTATTAACAACAAATCAATACATAAGCACATTAGGGTTGCTAGAGGTGTTCGATTTATTGCTAAATGACGCTGTGACGTCATTGCGCGATGGCGTCATTGCGTAATAACGTAAAACTGCATCGTTACGTAGAATACACAATAACGTTACTCAAATTGACTGGCCATATCTGCGAAAAACTATGATTTGACAATGGTTAGTTTAGATTTGTTCATTTATTATCATATATTTTTATTTGTAAAAGTAATATTAACCCTACACATTTTATATAATCAGATATTTTTATTTTAAAACACAACACATTTAATTATTAAACAATTACACATTATTGAACAATTACATTTTATTTATTTTATTTTTAACTAGTAAACCTAAACATTCTGAACAATTATAGTTTTAAGCAGTGTATTGGTAGTTAACATGCTACCTAACTGATCAACAATTATAGGTACAAGCTAATAACAAGTTATATATGCTATCTTATTGAACAAGCAACTTAACTCAAATAATGATGTTTGCGCTAGGCATCTCTTTCCATCTCTCTCCAGATTGTTGTGCTGCTTGGCTGGCTAGCTGCTCAATGGTTTCCTCCAGATATTGCCACTGTTCTCGCACACACTGCAGTGCACACTGCCACCATCAGCTGTGTGTCTCCACCAGTTCTAGAAAGTCCACTCCTTGTATACGTACTGTAAATATGACGAGTCACAGATTGGCAAGGAAATCCTCTTCATCTTCACTGTCCAACTGCTTTGTCACGGAGCTGGAACCAGCAGTAGAGGATGGAGTGGCCTTAAAGCTGTATGCTGCTGTGGTGCCAAACAGCTGCAGAACTTCACTTGGTAGTTTATGCTGGTAACAGGTATCACCAGCCAGCTTCAGTCCATACCTCACCAGGAGTATGGAGTTGAGAGTGTGCAGTGACATTCTATTTCTTAACTTTGACTTGACCACACTCATTTGGCTGCACAGCCGTTCAACCTCTGCATTTGAGTGTACAAGGAGAGGGCAGCGAGTGCAGCTTTGCACAGTTCTTCAAATGAAATTGACCCGGAAGAGTCCGTGTAGTTATTGACTTCACTCCAAAACTTGACTGTATTTTCAGTTGAGTCCCACCTAAACTGATGGGTGTTTCTCCAGTGGGAAACAATTGTATCAATTGTTTGAGGCTGGTATACCAGTAGCTCAGCTACTTTAATAATTTCATTGGTGCCTTTATTGTTCTTTAGTGTTTCCTTAACACTGAACAAGGCCATGTTTCACAAGGCTTCAAGGTTGTCTGGGAGCCTTGCTTGCAGCTCCTTGCTTAAAGCAACAATGTAGTTGATGCACCATCTCCGAATGACCTTTTTGTCCTCTGGCGCAAGACTGAGTTGGTACACCATGCTCTCGAAAAGGTACACAAGGTATGGTGATGGACTGAGATGTCCATCAATGGCATCCTTCAGGACATCAATTTTTGCCATAGGGTTGACTACTCTGCTGCAAATTGATATTAAGAGGTGTACCATTAAACTGGCCATTCCTTAGTAGCTCTCTATTATGATAAAAACAATTATCATAGCTCATTAGTACACCCTTGTGGTTGAATATATATCTATCGTAGGTCAGAGGATACAACAATGAATAATGTTGAACTAACAAATACCATCAAGGGATACGTTACAATTTACAGTAATATTTAAGTTTAGAATGTATAAACTTTGATCTCTTTTTGGTACATGTGTATCAATTTACTTTCATAGATTTTTTTGTACACTCACATGGTAATCATAGACAAATACTGAATTCTAGTGTGTGGAGTAGAGAGGAGGTGCGTGCAGTGTGGATGGGAGGTTCTGCCTGTCACTTGTTCTCAACAGGCAGTCAGTCTCGGGAAAGGGGACTCGAAGAGAGTGACTGCAAAGTCCAGGCACTGCTGTTCTCTTTGTTCTGAGTGTTTGCAGTGCTAGTGTTTTTAGCTAATCTGTGTATCTCACATTATGTGTCACGTTAGTTGTAGAGGAGACCAAGGCGCAGCGTAATGTGAATACATAATACTTTTAATAAAGATAGACACAAAACAAACGTGCCGCTACGCTCCACCAGTGCAAACACAGGCAACTAGACATAGACAATAACCCACGACATACCCAAAGAAGATGGCTGCCTAAATATGGTTCCCAATTAGAGACAACGATAAACAGCTACCTATAATTGAGAACCAATCTAGGCAACCATAGACATACATAAACATCTAGATAGTAAAGGACCCCACATACATCACCCATGTCACACCCTGACCTAACCAAAACAATAAAGAAAACAAAGAATATTAAGGTCAGGGCGTGACATTATGATAGTTTTCTTGCTCTTTCTTAGCAGATAATGACAACATGACAATAACAGTAGCTGTAGATAATGTCATGAAAAATTGGAGGGTGGTTGGTAATGGAGTACATCAGGTGGCTCCATGTCTGAGTGTTAGGCAGAACCCCTAGGTCCTGGAGAACAGGAGCAGAGTAAAGGGAACAGGGTAGGAGACAGATGTAAACAAGCAAACACACAGGTTACAGGTTGATCAGGTACGTAAAAATACAGTTATTGAATTATTGAATTTAAATGTTTGATTAGACATGCAATAATGTTAATTGCAGACAGAAAATAAAGAATACCTGCAATTTGTTATGTCAGTGGTGTTGATGGGGGAGGTAAGGGATGGTCCCTGGAAAAGATAAGAGATAGATGAGTTGTGAGATAAATTCCAGGGTGGTGTCATGACCACTGGAGTAGTACACCTTAACAGTACCTAGGTGGAAGCGGAGGTTACTTAATGTCAAGCCCTGCATGTTTTTTTTTTCAAAAGTCCCATGGAATGTAGGCCTACATTGAACACCACACATTGGCTGCTACTGTAGGCTGAATGATAGAACTGCTACACTATTTCCATGCTAAAATGTTATGGAATGTATTTTCTCCAATAGTTTTTTTTATATTGACTTTCAATTGGGTTTTTTATATTGACTTTCAATGTTTCAATGTTTCACCACACATTGGCTGCTACTGTCGGCTGAATGATAAAACTGCTACAGTATTTTCATGCTAAAATTTTATTGAATGCATTTTCTCCATAGGTTTTTAAAAATATATTGACTTTCAATGTTTTTTTTTATTTTGACTTTCAATATTATTAACTTTCTTTTTTTTATATTGTCTTTCAATGTTTTTTTAAATATTGACTTTCAATGTTTTTTTAAATATTGACTTTCAATGTTTTTTTAATATTGACTTTCAATGTATATTGACTTTCAAGTTTTTAAAAATATATTTTAACTTTCAATGTTTGGCCTACATTAGCCACAGTAGCTTACTTGACCACTGTCTGGAACTGGAACTTAAAGAGGGCACAGTCTCAGTGTTCACAGTAAATGCTCAATTTGGTTCAAGTTTGCGCTCAGCAGACCTGAAATTTTCTCAGTGTAGAAAATAATTAGAGGGAACATTGTCTGTAAGTCAAGTTGCTCTGGATAAGAGTGTCTCCTAAATGACTAAAATGTAAATGTAAAACCTGAAAATGTGGCTACCATTATGTCAGATATTGACATGAAAGTTCAATTACATTTTACTTGACTAAATTATTATTTATGAAAATAATTGAATAATTCAAGTGAAACTTGGTCAAATAAAACGTTTGATTTCACCTAATTCTAACATTCTGTCATAAAGAGCAATGTTCAAACATGTTTCCCATCTCAAGATTACTAAAGTAAGTGCCTATTAAGTGGCAAATAAAGTAGCAGGGTTGACCATGACAGGGTTGATAATTTCATCTTAAATCAGCCATAAATCCTCTTGTGACGCGGGGAACGGAAGCTTTTTGTGTCCAACAGGGAATGGCAATAGAATGCAAGCTTAACAAAAAATGGTCAATTGTTAAAACATTTCTTGCCTGTCAATGGGTAACAGAGTTTTGCTACACCCGCAATAACATCTGCTAAACATGTGTATGTGATGTGTTATGCTTGAACCGCTCAGTTTTCCACCACATAACACCAAAAATGTAAAAAAGAGTAGAACCAGCTCACCTGTGTTTACACTATGATTTGACTATTAGATGTTCATTGCTTCTTTTGCAAATGTATTTTTCAAAGGGAATAGTGAATTCATATTAAAACAAGAGTTCAGTTAATGTAACAGGGTTTGCCTTAAAATAAGGGACAGATGTAAATTAATCACTAATCACATTAAATAAATAATGATCTTCAGAAATGACTTTGTCAAAGCAACAACATAACTAGGGCTTTACAATGATGGTGAAAACCTGAAGAAATTTTGGGGTGGGTTAAAATCTTCCTATAATTCACAGAGGGTGCACTGAGGGACATGTCAAAATGCTGAATTTTGGCACTTTAGCAAGTCTTTTTTCATATTAAAAAAAATGTTTATTGAATTCCCATTATGGCCTATATTAAAGGGCACTACATTTAATATAGAAGGCTTTTAAAATGCAATATTCGTGCACAATTTCTACTCAAAAGGCATGCACTCTTTTCATGGAATGACCCTAAATGAATGGCTCTTTCTCAGATGTGAGTTGGTTCCCGATGTTCACCAAAAAGATCTGTTCGAAATGAGCTGTTCGCGAACAACGCATCACTACATCTGTTAACATCTGACTCCAGAGTGACCTGTTCTTGCAGGCATGGTTCTTAGTTTTGTCGTGTATCTATGACATTTCAGCAGAGGAGGCTGGTGGGAGGAACTATAGGAGGAAGGGCTCATTGTAAATGTTGGAATATAATTAATGAAACTGAGTCAAACATGTGGTTTATATATGTTTGATACCATTCCATTTATTCGATTCCTGCCATTACAATGAGCCCGTCCTCATATAGCTCCTCCCACCAGCCTCCTCTGCTGAAATGTCATAGATACACGACAAAACTAAGAAACATGCACTCGTCATGTCATGTTCTAAACTTTATTTCCTTTGTTTTGTCATTATTTAGTATGGTCAGGGCGTGAGTTGGGGTGGGCAGTCTATGTTTGTTTTTCTATGATTTGGGGATTTCTATGTTTTGGCCTAGTATGGTTCTCAATCAGAGGCAGGTGTCATTAGTTGTCTCTGATTGAGAATCATACTTAGGTAGCCTGGGTTTCACTGTGTGTTTGTGGGTGTTTGTTTCCGTGTCTGTGTTTTTCACCACATGGTACTGTTTTGGGTTTCGTTCATTCCCCGTTTATTGTTTTTGTATTCAGTTGTTCATGTGTACTATTGCTTTTTAAAATAACCATGGACACTTACCTTACACGTCAACACTGACTGTTAATTACAAGGAGATTACATTGCAAGGAGATTACATTGCATATCAAACACTCTTCTAGAAGCTAGCTAAATAGTTTGTTGCTAGCAAACCTGCCAATATGACAACCAAAGAAAAAAATACCCGTTGCTGAAAACATCTGGACAAACTAGAAACGTGGGAGGATTTGACAGCATAACGCCACCCGCGTCTTTAATGCAATAGTAGGGCCAAGAGAAATTAATGTTCATCAATCACCACAATATATCTCTGCAAAAACAAATCATTGCTAGCTACACCTCGGTTTACAATGTATCTAATTTCAGTTTGTGTAGTTGTCGGTTTAGCTTTCCGTAACTTTATAGCAAGTATGGTCTGCATGTGTAGGTGCATATTGTGTCATGATTGCAAGGTACAACATGATTGCAAAACAACAGGTTTTCAATTAAATTAATCATATAAAAATGAACCCATTAGGATCTGGGGCATCACGAAAGTGGTTCTTTAAAGAGTTACCATCTCCTGAATTAAACTCTAAAAGGTTTTTACCTATCACATCTATAAACAGTCAACTTATTAATCATAACCTCGCATCGTATAATTCGGAACATTTGCGGTAGCAGCTAGTAGGCCGGCAAACATTTTTTTTTTATGACATCACAAAATAACAAACAAAATTACATTCGTGTTCTATAGATCGCCTCTGATCATTCCGCATGTTCTACATTCGAAATACTGTTCCAGTATTTGCTTTTGAATGTGTTAGAGTTTCAGCGGGAAAAGGTCTGTTGAGACAAAACACATTCCTTTGGTGAATTCTGAGCACAGGCTTGGATCTTCTCCCTTGATTTACAACAGGACGTAACTATCAATCCCTACTAGTTCTTTCCTCCCCCCTCAACTGGTGAAAGGGGGTCTGATTTAAGTTATTCAATGCAAACTGGATCTGACCTATTTGGAATTCTCATGGTCAGTCATGACACTGCTAATCATAGACCTATTGCACTTACATCAAATCTTTGTAAATTAATATAGAAGTTGATTGTAGGAAGATTTACGTATTATCTGGAACATAGGGATCTATTAAGTCCATACCAGAGTGGATTCAGAAAAGGAAGACCTACCCTTGATGCATTAGTTAAAATCAGTACTGAGATGACCAAAGCTTTATCAATGAAGGAAGTGATTTCATTAGTATATATTGATATTGGAAAAGCATACAATGTGGCGGGAAGGTCTACTGATTAAATTGAATGGGTAATAGTGGGAGAATGTATAACTGGATTATGGATTTCTTGTTTGACCAAATCTTCCAGGTCAGGGTGGGATTGGAGTTATTAAGAGAACATGAGGCGGAAAATGGAACTCCACAAGTTAGTGCTATCTTATTCACTATGATGATTGATGATATCTTTGGGGATATCGGAAAGGTTATACGGGGGGGGGGGGGTGTTATATGCAGGTGATGGTGCCATTTGGAAAAGGGGAAGGAATATTCCTTATGTAATGCAAGGTGCTGTTGTAGCAGATAGGCAGTCTTTACTGACTATTTATCGTACTTTGAAGAGCTTGTCCATAGATTATGGGTGCTTTTATATTTTTCTGTGGCTTTTACATCAAATCAAATAATTTTTCTCACATGCAGGGGGTCAATGCAAATAGACTTATGACTTGGGGGTAGAAGCTGTTAAGAAGCCTTTTGGACCTAGAGTTGGCACTCTGGTACCGCTTGCCATGCAGTAGCAGAGAGAACAGTCTATGACTGGGGTGGCTGGAGTCTTTGGCAATTTTTAGGGTCTTCCTCTGACACTGCCTGGCATAGAAGTCCTGGATGGCAGGAAGTTTGGCCAAATTGAAGTACTGGGCCGTACACACTACCCTCTGTAGCGCCTTGCAACCGCAAGGAGGCCGAGCAGTTGCCATACCAGGCGGTGATGCAACCAGTCAGGATGCTCTCAATGGTGCAGCTGTAGAACTTTTTTCAGTCTCCTGAGGGGGAATAGGCGTTGTTGTGCCCTCTTCATGACTATCCTGGTGTGTTTGGACCATGATAGTTTGTTGGTTATGTGGACACCAAGGAACTTGAAGCTCTCAATCTGCTCCACTTCAGCCCCGTCAATGAGAATGGGGGTGTGCTCGGCCCTCCTTTTCCTGTAGTCCACGATCATTTCCTTTGTCTTGATCACATTGAGGGAGAGGTTGTTGTCCTGGCACCACACTGCCTGGTCTCTGACCTCCTCCCTATAGGCTGTCTCATCGTTGGCGGTGATCAGGCCTACCACTGTTGTGTCGTCAGCAAACTTAATGATGGTGTTGGAGTTGGCCACGCAGTCATGGGTGAACAGAGAGTACAGCAGGGGACTGAGCACGCACCACTGAGGGGCCCCCATGTTTAGTATCAACGTGGCAGATATGTTGTTGCCTCCCCTTACCACCTGCGGGCGGCCTGTCAGGAAGTCAAGGATCCAGTTGCAGAGGGAGGTGTTTAGTCCCAGGGTCCTTAGCTTAGTAATGAGCTTTTAGGGCACTATGGTTTAGAATGCTGAGCTGTAGTCAATGAACAGCATTCTCGCATAGGTGTTTCTTTTGTTCAGGTGGGATTGCATCATCTGTGGATCTGTTGGGGTGGTATGTATTGGAGTGGATCTAGGGTTTCTGGGATGATGGTGTTGATGTAAGCCATGATCAGCCTTTCAAAGCACTTCATGGCTACAGAAGTGAGTGCTTCAAGTCGGTAGTCATTTAGGCAGGTTACCTTGGTGTTATTGGGCACAGGGACTATGGTGGTCTGCTTGAAACATGTACTGTAGATAATACAGACTCGGCCAGGTACAGGTTGGAAATTTCAGTGAAGACACTCACCAGTTGGTCAGCGCATGCTCTGAGTACACATCCTCATAATCTGTCTGGCCCTGCGACCTTGTAAATGTTGACTTGTTTAAAGGTCTTACTCACATCGGCTACAGCGAGCGGATTCACACATTTGTCCGGAACAGCTGGTGCTCACATGCATGCTTCAACGTTGCTTGCCTCAAAGCGTGCATAGAAGTCGTTTAGCTCGTCTGTGATGCTTGTGTCACTGGGCTCCTCACCGTGGGTCAGGAAAAAGATGAGTCTGTGGCAGTAGTAGTAGTGAAGTTTTTGGAGAAAAAAAGTGAACCCTTGCCTTTTGGCTGATCTATTTGTGGTTTTGGGGTGGGTGAAAACATAGTTGGGTGCTGTGGAGTTGGTGAGGGTAACCAGAAGTGGTCTTGTGATAATTGTTTGTGTTTCTGCTGGTCAGAGGGAGCAGGCGCTCCATGTTAAATGAATGGGGACAAGAGTTGTGAATTGTTTTACTCTAAAGAAAAGGGTGCCATTGAAAGGAGTGATTACTGGGTAGAAGTAGAAGTTGACCAACTGAAGGGGAAGATTCCCAGGGTTTGTGATGCTCGTCGTTTGGTGCGGCACAGGCAGGGTGGCGTGAGTGGTGAAACAGTCATTGTTTGTTCTTTTGAGTTTTAATGTTGAGTCTTTGCCCGACAAAGTGATGTTAGGATATATAAGTTATCCTGTACGAGCTTTTTTGTCGAATACATTACATTGTTACAGGTGTCAAGCTTATATGCTTGTGGCAGGAGTGTGTAGGACGGATGTTCCTAGGCGTGCAGAAGGGCATGAGACAAAGGAATGTGTAGCATTGGGGAAAGTAGTGGTAGGTGTTAATAGTGAGGGTGCCCACAGAGCTGGGGATCAGAAATGTCCGGTGCAAGAGAGGCAGGTTGAGGTTTCCAGAAGTTGTCATATGCTGAGGCAGTGAAGAAACTAGAGGAAGATGGGTCACGGGGGAAGGATCCTGAGATCCTTTACTTTTATCTAAGAGGAGTGGTGTGAGTAGTAGATCTGTACCAGTAAACAGGGATAGGCTAACAAGTGATATGTTTCATTCAGATTAGATTTTTAACATTTATAGCAATGGTTATTAACTGTACTGC
This sequence comes from Oncorhynchus gorbuscha, assembly GCF_021184085.1. NCBI lineage: Eukaryota > Metazoa > Chordata > Actinopteri > Salmoniformes > Salmonidae > Oncorhynchus > Oncorhynchus gorbuscha. The sequence continues at coordinate 61,447,469 of NC_060188.1, forward strand.
ATGGATGGAATGTAAGTCATAGAAAATTGTTGAGGTGGCAGCTGCAGAGAGGTATTTGGGTGTGCGAGACTTGACATCAGAAGAGTTACAGGGTGTGTTAAAAAGAAAAAAGTGGTGGTGTCCCAGGTTGTGGTGGTGTCCCCGGTTCAGGTTGTTGGCCTGAGGTAGGACTAAATAGATTTAAATAGCGGATTATAAATAGCAGGTGGCGTTACTTTTTATTATTATAGGGTTTTATTTTTTTGTGAGTGTAGTGTAAGATGGTAGGGTATTTATTTATTTATTTTGTTCAAGCAAAGTATAAGGGAGTTGTACTCCAGTCTAATAGATGACAGTAATGCAACATTTAATGGCTGCCAACTGCCGTTTAACCTCATCGAAGAAGAAGAGAGCGCAACGACGGATAGACGAGAACATCTTTGGCGCAAGGTTGGTTTCTTCAGATTTTGACCACGCCCACTGCTGAATGCGGAACTCACCAGTTGCTGCTGTTTGTGTGCATGAAGGTAGATAAAGAACAAATCTAAAGCTATTGTTCGTTTTATTTTTGTTGGCTGTTGTAGTTATGAATTTTATTACTTTATCTAAGATGTTTTGTGGCATCTAGTGTTCTGTTATTATTCTCCATCAGGGCATTTTTTCTTGCTAACTGAACAACAGGTGTAGCTGACATTTGCTAGCTAGTTAGCTGCTGACGTACCTTACTACAGGTATCATAGTTGTTGATTACTTTATGCATATTTGCTCGTTTTATTTTCTTCCACTGTTTTTAAACATTTATGATCCACAATTGGCTATGATGTAGATCAACTACACTAAGTATACCAAACAAAGGCACTTAAATATTTTGTCTTGCCCATTCACCCTCTGAATGGCACACAGACACAATCCATTTCTTAATTGTCTCAAGGCTTAAAAATCCTTATTTAATCTGTCTCCTCCCTGCCATCTACACTGATTTGAATTGGATTTAACAAGTGACATTGATAAGTGATCATAGCTTTCAGTCTATCATGGAAAGAGCAGGTGTTCCTAATGTTTTGTATACTCAGTGTATGTATATATTTTGGTTGGCTGTGATTGAAATGTTGACTGGCTGCAATAGCTTTTACCTCGACACCTGTTCAACCCCTCCCACACTCCTGTTCTACAGGTTTTAGAGAACTTTCCCTTGATGTGAACTGAAGATTGTACTGCTCCCCAACATGTCACATACACATACACAAGCACACATGTGTGTGTGCATGATCATCACACTACTCTTTGCCTCTGGACATGCAGAAGAAATTATAAAAGATGGAACACAGAACCGTTCTCTGGTATCCATCCACTACCTTGCCAGTTTACCTACTCTCCGGGATATCATAGTGAAAGAGGGAGCCAGCACTCTGATTGAGTGCAATGTCACTGGAAAGCCAGACGACATTCAGTGGTACAATTCCAAAGGGCACGTTCTGGGTGCGGAAGAGGGAGGTAATACATACAGCCAACTCTATCAACTTCTAGTTACCTGAAACCATCTGATGAATTGTTTTACATTGTATTATTAAAAGCAGGTTTAACTAACTTTTGATTTCTTTCCGGAAGGTGGGAAATGGATGATTCAGGACAAGAGCGTTTTAAATATCACAACGGTCAGTTTTGAAGACCGAGGCCGATACACCTGCATAGCCTCCAGCTCGGCAGGGACCTCAAACTACACCATCACCTTACGGGTGGCCTACGTCCACAGCGGCCTGGGCCTGTACTACGTCATTGTGTGTCTCATCGCCTTCACCATCACCATGATCCTCAATGTCACGCGCCTCTGCATGGTCAGCAGTCACCTGAAGAAGACGGAGAAGGCCATCAACGAGTTCTTCCGCACCGAGGGAGCTGAGAAGCTCCAGAAGGCCTATGAGATAGCCAAGCGCATCCCCATCATCACCTCAGCCAAGACCATGGAGTGGGCCAAGGTCACCCAGCTCAAGACCATGGAGTTTGGCCGCCACATGGAGGAGCTGGCCCGCAGTGTGCCACTTCCCCAGACCATCCTCAGTTGCAGGGCCTTTGTGGAGGAGGTTATGGAGACGGTGCACACCTCGGTGGGGGCGACAAGCCTCCAGAAAGCTATAGAACCAGCCAACCCAGAGGGGAGAGGTAAAACCTGTGAGGTCCAGATGTCAGCAGAGCAGCAGGGCCCAGCAGCACATGGCAGAGAGGATGTTGATGGTACCATTGAAAACAGCCTGGACATTGAGGTGTCTGTACACCCTATGTCCAACTGTGAGGATGAGAAGTGGGCTGAAGGGGATGAGGTGTCTGTACCCATGCTGGGGCCATGCTCCAGTGGGAGTGCGGCTTATGAAAGTCGCATTTAGTCGTGCCAGTCAGGTCTTTACAACTAATATTTTCCAGTTAGTTGAGAGGTCAAAAGCAAAGGGCTGCTCAGATGGCAACCACAGATGGTGGGAGTTGAGAGGTACTTTGTGTTTAGGATGCTACTGCCTATTTCACAGAGAAAATACACTGGATGAAACCTAAAGATGTTTCAGAGATGAGGCCTTGTGGTTACTTCCCTACCTGATAACAGTGGTATTTGATAGCTATGGTGGGAGGTGATGAGAGGATTGTGTTCGGTTTTTACATCTTTATTTACTTCACTACTTGCCTCAGTTTAAAGGAAGGATTGATTTGGTTGTTTGCTTGTGTGTTTGTAACTTAACAAATTAGAAAAAATAAGAAACCTGCACACTGCTCTTGCTAGTATCACTGCTCTTTATTAAGCTTTATGTATCAGCCTTCAAAAAGCTCTGACGAAGGCCTTGAGGCTGATATGTAAAGCTTAATAAAGAGCAGTGATACTAATGAGTAGTGTTCGGGATTCTTATTTTTTCTCATCTTATTCAACCATGCACCTGCAACAGAGATGGCTCAGATGTGCGAGTGCCTTTTTGAATTTTGTATCTCAACAAATAACATGTTTTTTTTATAATCACTTGAAATATGGGTTGCACAAGGCAAACCATCAAATTAAGTACAATTTTACTCGGGGTAATGGGTGTAATCAGTGGTATGAAGTACTTAAGTAAAAAATACTTAAGTACTACTTAAGTAGTTTTTTGGGGTATCTGTACTTTACTATTTATACTTTTAAAAACTTTTACTTTTACTTCACTACATTCCTAAAGAAAATTATGTATTTTTTACTCCATATGTTTTCCCTGACACCCAAAAGTACTCGTTATGTTTTGAATGCTTAGCAGGACATGAAAATGGTCTAATTCACACACTCAAGAGAGCATACCTGGTCATCCCTACTGTCTCTGATCTGGCGGACTCACAAAGCACATGCTTCGTTTGTAAATTATGTCTGAGTGTTGGTGCGTGCCCCGAGCTCTCCGTAAATTAAAAAAACAAGGAAATGTTGCAGTCTGGTTAATTTAATATAAGGAATTTGAAATGATTCATACTTTTACTTTTTATACTCAAGTATATTTTAGCAATATTTCCTTTTGATACTTAGATATATTTAAAACCAAATACGTTTTAGACTTTTATTCAAGTAGGATTTGACTAAATGACTTTCACTTTTACTTGAGTCTCTCTAAGGTATAATTTACTTAAGTATGACAATTGGGTACTTTTTCCACCACTTGGTGTAATTCTGCTATCTTTCCAGTTGGTGGGGGTGTTGCACAACTTTTACAGAGCCAACTGTTTGGTCTCTGAGGTAGAACAATAAATATATTACTTTTAAACTGACAAAGGTTATATTGGATAACTATAGGGCCAGTTGATACTAAGGTTGAATAAACATCTCATTATCTCTCATGAGTCACACCTAATGACATGTGCTCTACATACATGACTCCTACTTGTCTACCTGTAAAACAGGTTTGTATTATAGAAATGACTACATTGTTAAAATTACATTAGAATATATTCAGGTTAAATGGCAGTCAGACTGTAAGTAAACAGTGATAACTATGGGGACAAACTAGTACAGGGACAGACACAGTGTGATGCTCTTCCTACCTCTTCTTCAGTGTGTGTTTGAGGGCTGATTCATTGAATTTGACCAAATATGGGTAATATGCTAATGACTTAATTCCTACATCAGCCTCAAGTATAGAACAAAGTATGAGTTGGTTGAATGAGTAGTGCTTCTCTGGCACTCTTATCTTACTGAAGGACTTTGAACAATTGCACTTCAACAGTGGAAGATTAGCTCAATTTCTCATTGCTGTTGGTCCAAAGGTGTGTGCTTGTGTGTTTTGGGGTGTGTGTTTGTGTGTTTACCTACAGTGATTCATTGGCCCAGCCCAAAACAATTGATTATTATCGGGGTGAAAACATTGGGTGCCAAATCATTATAACCTGCTTTTTAATGTTTGGAATTGTAGACCTTGAAGTCTAACTTGCAGAGCTCACAAATGAAGTGTTTAAAAATAGTAATAAATATGTCTAAAAACACAGATTTTTTTACTTCCTTTGCAAATCACAGACACTTCTGAGTAAAGATTGGCTGCCAGCATCGTTGTAATGAACCCCAGCAGTGCTTTACCCATGGGTTATTCATTCAGGCATCGAACAATGCAATAATATATCATCGAGTGATTATTCTGGGTACGGGTGGCAGGAATGGAATGGAAATCCTCTGACGTCAGCAGACGGAATGGATAATAATCTCATATGTTGATATTAACTGCTTAAGTTTTGAGAAAGAGATGTTTTGAGAAAGAGACGTGAGTAGAAAAAGCCCTGAAGCTATTTCTTTCCTCCCAATGAACTCTGACATCTGAGCCATGAACAGCTTCAACAAAATCTTTAAAACTGTATGGTCTGGACCATTCCAGCTGTCAATCCATTTGAAACAGTCGGTTTTGTGTGGGGTGACTGACCTCAGCCATTTCTAAAACATTATGCACTTCGCATACACTAGTTTCTGTCTGCAAATTGCTACCAATTCTCTGGATTATATGAGAGATGAACATCAGACAGCATGAAAGGGAAAAAGAGATACGAGCCTGAAACTGAAATTAACCCAAAATAATTTAATTGAATCCTGCCATGATTGAAAAAACTCCCCTTTTTCCCCCTGCGATGGCTTTTATCTAACTCTTATCTGGAATATACTGTATTTGCGAAAATAGGTCACGATAAAGAGCAGCGTATTAGCACACGACTGAACCAGCCTAATAGAAGCATTATAGTCATATGTACCAGCCAAGAGATAAGACGCATGTTATCACACCAGGCCTTGTAAGTCAGAGTAAGACTAATAGAATGGAAGCCAATCCAGTAATCCAGTAGTTCTCCTCTGTATGGAACCAGAGGGTTGAGTTCCTCACACAATATCTGGAAAAACAAAGCAAAATTTGATTTAAGTCCTGCCGTTGTTCTGTGTGTAAGACAGAGGCAATTAGCAATGATACAATGGTGTATTATTCATTAAAGGCTTTCTGTTCACAATGTTGGATACATTGTACCTTCTTTCTTTTAATACATTGTACTTGAACATTTTTATATTTGAATTTGGGTATTTGCCCTTTGTGCAACTGTTGATAGATAAGGGGCCTTATAAATAATATACTTAATGTACATAACCGTTTGATTGATTATATCAGCTGTCACACCCCAGCTGTCTGGTTGGTTGACTGTACACCCCACCCAGCTGTCTGGTTGGTTGACTGTACACCCCACCCACCCAGCTGTCTGGTTGGTTGGTTGACTGTACACCCCACCCACCCAGCTGTCTGGTTGGTTGACTGTACACCCCACCCAGCTGTCTGGTTGGTTGACTGTACACCCCACCCACCCAGCTGTCTGGTTGGTTGACTGTACACCCCACCCACCCACCTGTCTGGTTGGTCAATTAACTAAGCGGTTGGGTTGCATTCGTGCTTCCTTATAGATAATATTAGCCAGGTACATCATTGGGAATGTTTCAGACATCTTTATTTAGGTTACTTTAATCAAAACACTGAGACCGTCTAGACATGCAAATTACCTGAAAGGTTTCTCAGCTCATCCTAAAATGAGCGAAAAAGGCAAAGTCGTTGTAATGAGGGATGACTTCCTCCTCCACATAACACTCGAATCTCTTCCAATCGGCTGCTCACTTTTTCTTGTCGATACACACATTAAAATCGGTAGCCACTCCGTGACATCAGTACCAAGGTCTAAAAAGTCACTGATTATTGCAGAAGCTGCAGCTAAAATCAACATTTGACATGATCTATCCTTCGTTTTACCAGAAAGTGTTGCTAAAACTAACAAACTGGAATGTTTGTGTTAATACAATGATCAACAAACTGTGAACAAGAATAGTTCGCTATGACTGTTTGCAAACGGAAGCCTTGTTGAACGCACGTCTCGTATGGTCACTGTTAATTTACCATTTTTAGTGGTGCAAGTGACATTTACTGTATTCAACAGGGCGTCCTTTCTCGATGTCAATAGTAACTGTATACAAGAAAACAACAGGGCATAGTAATGAAGCAACCATATTCATCAAACTATCAAAGACATGCTTACAATCTTGTTGATTGTAGTATAATTTCAGTTTCATCACGTTCTGACGATTTACAGGAGTTATAAGGCAAGTAAGTGCCTTATGGAAGTGTGTTTCAGTAACTATTCTCTGCTATTTATCATAACCCAATTTAATTCACTGATATTCTTGAGCTGTTATCTATTGTTCCTGTTGTTCCGTCTTCCAATAGCTTTAAAAGTGAATTTCACACCACAATAGATAAGCTAACAAGATTCTACTGGTGTTTTGATTTTGCTCATTAATAACTGGGTTCTCTTAGTTGCAATAAGACAATATGCTAGATGAGTTGGTCTGACTTCACTGCTCCACTTTTTAGCTCTGAACTTCAAAGATGAATTGGGCTGTCTTTGCTGATTTATAGAGTGACAGGCTACCTATGAAATATGCAGTAATGAAACTCATGAAAGATTTATTGAACAGTTGCTTCCTCCATCTTGTTGTCGGAGACAGGTAGAAGATGTTAAGTCTGTTATGTGAAAGAGTGACACATTTCTTAGCCAGTTATAACATTAGCACTACAGTTCAGTGTTCACTAGTTCCACTTCAATATATTATATTTCTGCATGCCCCATTTACAGCACAAATTCAACAACAATAACACTTAAGGAGTCCATTGTATACCAGAATCGTTTTTAGGTTAGCCAAAGTGTCTGTTTCCCAAAGTTGCGTGGTAATTGCATTCTTTTGTTCCATGCCATGCCAAATGACTTGCAAAATATTCACCCTGTTTGGACAAGAGCCCAATATATCCAGTAACTAAACTGCACGTTTTTTTCAGTCTCTGTCTCTGTGAGATTTCCAAGAATTTTTTGTTTTTTGGTGCTGTTGAACTGGGTCTTGGAGTGGTCCCTCCGTTGCATCAGGCACAGTATGTGTGTGGAATGTCGAAGTTATTTCCATCCTCTAACGGTATTTGGAAGCACAGGCCCCTGTTATCCCATCTGCAGTGGCAGTCAATAGCCCATGTCATGCCAAGGAGAATGAGAGGGCTCAGTATAGAGATTCAGTAAGCAAACTGAAAGCATCTGCTAGGCAACGGAGCATCAAAGGCTTTTCCCATTCCTCTCGACAGCAGCATAATACACAGGGAGAGTACAAAACAAATAAGGCAACAACAACTCATTCCTTTATGCACCGAACCTTAAGTATTTGTGACTGCACAGAGCGGGAGAGACGGAGAGGAAAACAGAGCAAGGCCAAAAGACAACAGTCAGGGAAAATGCAGATCTCTCTCTCTCTGTGTGTGTGTGTGTGTGTGTGTGTGTGTGTGTGTGTGTGTGTGTGTGTGTGTGTGTGTGTGTGTGTGTGTGTGTGTGTGTGTGTGTGTGTGTGTGTGTGTGTGTGTGTGTGTGTGTGTGTGTGTGTGCATCAGTGCACCCGTGCACATGTACTATGTGCACACGTGAGTGCTTGTGTGTGTGAAAATGCAATCACGTATGTGTGCATACATGCACATACGAGTGTGTTTATTATGTAAAATAGAGAAAAACACTGTTGCACCTGATCGGTGACTTAAAATGCACTCAGCAGCACCACTGCTGAAGTATCTGAAGAAGTAGGCAGCACTCCACAACAAGGCAGCACTGTGAGCCTTCACAGGAGTCACACAGAGAAAATGGAGATGAGTGGAACATGAAGACAGGGTTTGAAAATTAAAGAGGCCAGAGAGCAAAAAGAAAGTGTGCTTCCTCAAAATCCTTTTTGCACATAATTTGAGTTCCTCATTCCTCAAGAGTCCATGTCTAAGTGTACTTGAATGTGGCAGTGTGGCAGTGTGCTGTGTCCCTAGAGTGGTACACACTTACACTACCGCTCAAAAGTTTGGGGTCACTTAGAAATGTCCTTGTTTTTGAAAGAAGAGCACATTTTTTGTCCATTAAAATAACATCAAATTGATCAGAAATACAGTGTAGACATTGTTAATGTTGTAAATGACTATTGTAGCTGGAAATGGCTGATTTATTTAATGGAATATCTACATAGGCGTACAGAGGCCCATTATCAGCAACCATCACTCCTGTGTTCCAATGGCACGTTGTGTTAGCTAATCCAAGTCTATAATTTTAAAAGGCTAATTGATGATTAGAAAACCATTTTGCAATTATGTTAGCACAGCTGAAAACTGTTGTGCAGATTAAAGAAGCAATAAAACTGTCCTTTAGACCAGTTGAGTATCTGGAGCATCAGCATTTGTGGGTTCGATTACAGCCTCGAAATGGCCAGAAACATTTACATTTACATTTAAGTCATTTAGCAGACGCTCTTATCCAGAGCGACTTACAAATTGGTGCATTCACCTTATGACATCCAGTGGAACAGTCACTTTACAATAGTGCATCTAAATCTTAAAGGGGGGGTGAGAGGGATTACTTATCCTATCCTAGGTATTCCTTAAAGAGGTGGGGTTTCAGGTGTCTCCGGAAGGTGGTGATTGACTCCGCTGTACTGGCGTCGTGAGGGAGTTTGTTCCACCATTGGGGGGCCAGAGCAGCGAACAGTTTTGACTGGGCTGAGCGGGAGCTGTACTTCCTCAGTGGTAGGGAGGCGAGCAGGCCAGAGGTGAATGAACGCAGTGCCCTTGTTTGGGTGTAGGGCCTGATCAGAGCCTGGAGGTACTGAGGTGCCGTTCCCCTCACAGCTCCGTAGGCAAGCACCATGGTCTTGTAGCGGATGCGAGCTTCAACTGGAAGCCAGTGGAGAGAACGGAGGAGCGGGGTGACGTGAGAGAACTTGGGAAGGTTGAACACCAGACGGGCTGCGGCGTTCTGGATGAGTTGAAGGGGTTTAATGGCACAGGCAGGGAGCCCAGCCAACAGCGAGTTGCAGTAATCCAGACGGGAGATGACAAGTGCCTGGATTAGGACCTGCGCCGCTTCCTGTGTGAGGCAGGGTCGTACTCTGCGGATGTTGTAGAGCATGAACCTACAGGAACGTGCCACCGCCTTGATGTTGGTTGAGAACGACAGGGTGTTGTCCAGGATCACACCAAGGTTCTTAGCGCTCTGGGAGGAGGACACAATGGAGTTGTCAACCGTGATGGCGAGATCATGGAACGGGCAGTCCTTCCCCGGGAGGAAGAGCAGCTCCGTCTTGCCGAGGTTCAGCTTGAGGTGGTGATCCGTCATCCACACTGATATGTCTGCCAGACATGCAGAGATGCGATTCGCCACCTGGTCATCAGAAGGGGGAAAGGAGAAGATTAATTGTGTGTCGTCTGCATAGCAATGATAGGAGAGACCATGTGAGGTTATGACAGAGCCAAGTGACTTGGTGTATAGCGAGAATAGGAGAGGGCCTAGAACAGAGCTCTGGGGGACACCAGTGGTGAGAGCGCGTGGTGAGGAGACAGATTCTCGCCACGCCACCTGGTAGGAGCGACCTGTCAGGTAGGACGCAATCCAAGCGTGGGCCGCGCCGGAGATGCCCAACTCGGAGAGGGTGGAGAGGAGGATCTGATGGTTCACAGTATCGAAGGCAGCCGATAGATCTAGAAGGATGAGAGCAGAGGAGAGAGAGTTAGCTTTAGCAGTGCGGAGCGCCTCCGTGATACAGAGGAGAGCAGTCTCAGTTGAATGACTAGTCTTGAAACCTGACTGATTTGGATCAAGAAGGTCATTCAGAGAGAGATAGCGGGAGAGCTGGCCAAGGACGGCACATTCAAGAGTTTGAGAGAAAAGAAAGAAGGGATACTGGTCTGTAATTGTTGACATCGGAGGGATCGAGTGTAGGTTTTTTCAGAATGGGTGCAACTCTCGCTCTCTTGAAGACGGAAGGGACGTAGCCAGTGGTCAGGGATGAGTTGATGAGCGAGGTGAGGTAAGGGAGAAGATCTCCGGAAATGGTCTGGAGAAGAGAGGAGGGGATAGGGTCAAGCGGGCAGGTTGTTGGGCGGCCGGCCGTCACAAGACGCAAGATTTCGTCTGGAGAGAGAGGGGAGAAAGAGGTCAGAGCACAGGGTAGGGCAGTGTGAGCAGAACCAGCGGTGTCGTTTGACTTAGCAAACGAGGATCGGATGTCGTCGACCTTCTTTTCAAAATGGTTGACGAAGTCATCTGCAGAGAGGGAGGAGGGGGGAGGATTCAGGAGGGAGGAGAATGTGGCAAAGAGCTTCCTAGGGTTAGAGGCAGATGCTTGGAATTTAGCGTGGTAGAAAGTGGCTTTAGCAGCAGAGACAGAGGAGGAAAATGTAGAGAGGAGGGAGTGAAAGGATGCCAGGTCCGCAGGGAGGCGAGTTTTCCTCCATTTCCGCTCGGCTGCCCGGAGCCCTGTTCTGTGAGCTCGCAATGAGTCGTCGAGCCACGGAGCGGGAGGGGAGGACCGAGCCGGCCTGGAGGATAGGGGACATAGAGAGTCAAAGGATGCAGAGAGGGAGGAGAGGAGGGTTGAGGAGGTAGAATCAGGAGATAGGTTGGAGAAGGTTTGAGCAGAGGGAAGAGATGATAGGATGGAAGAGGAGAGAGTAGCGGGGGAGAGAGAGCGAAGGTTGGGACGGCGCGATACCATCGGAGTAGGGGCAGTGTGGGAGGTGTTGGATGAGAGCGAGAGGGAAAAGGATACAAGGTAGTGGTCGGAGACTTGGAGGGGAGTTGCAATGAGGTTAGTGGAAGAACAGCATCTAGTAAAGATGAGGTTGAGCGTATTGCCTGCCTTGTGAGTAGGGGGGGGGAAGGTGAGAGGGTGAGGTCAAAAGAGGAGAGGAGTGGAAAGAAGGAGGCAGAGAGGAATGAGTCAAAGGTAGACGTGGGGAGGTTAAAGTCGCCCAGAACTGTGAGAGGTGAGCCGTCCTCAGGAAAGGAGCTTATCAAGGCATCAAGCTCATTGATGAACTCTCCGAGGGAACCTGGAGGGCGATAAATGATAAGGATGTTAAGCTTGAAAGGGCTGGTAACTGTGACAGCATGGAATTCAAAGGAGGTGATAGACAGATGGGTAAGGGGAGAAAGAGAGAATGACCACTTGGGAGAGATGAGGATCCCGGTGCCACCACCCCGCTGACCAGAAGCTCTCGGGGTGTGCGAGAACACGTGGGCGGACGAAGAGAGAGCAGTAGGAGTAGCAGTGTTGTCTGTGGTGATCCATGTTTCCGTCAGTGCCAAGAAGTCGAGGGACTGGAGGGAGGCATAGGCTGAGATGAACTCTGCCTTGTTGACCGCAGATCGGCAGTTCCAGAGGCTACCGGAGACCTGGAATTCCACGTGGGTCGTTAATCTGGGACCACCAGATTAGGGTGGCCGCGGCCACGCGGTGTGGGGCGTTTGTATGGTCTGTGCAGAGAGGAGAGAACAGGGATAGACAGACACATAGTTGACAGGCTACAGAAGAGGCTACGCTAATGCAAAGGAGATTGGAATGACAAGTGGACTACACGTCTCGAAAGTTCAGAAAGTTAAGCTTACGTAGCAAGAATCTTATTGACTAAAATGATTAAAATGATACAGTACTGCTGAAGTAGGCTAGCTGGCAGTGGGTGCGTTGTTGACACTACACTAATCAAGTCGTTCCGTTGAGTGTAATAGTTTCTGCAGTGCTGCTATTCGGGGGCTAGCTGGCTAGCTAGTAGTGTTGTTTACGTTACGTTGCGTTAAAAGAACGACAATAGCTGGCTAGCTAACCTAGAAAATCGCTCTAGACTACACAATTATCTTTGATACAAAGACGGCTATGTAGCTAGCTATGTAGCTAGCTACGATCAAACAAATCAAACCGTTGTACTGTAATGACATGAAATGAAAATGTGATACTACCTGTGAATGCGACCGGGTTGTGAGTCTATTCGGTAGACGTTGGCTAGCTGTCGGCTAGCTGTTGGCTAGCTGTTGGCTAGCTAGCAGAGTCTCCTACGTTAAGGACGACAAATAGCTGGCTAGCTAACCTCGGTAAATTAAGATAATCACTCTAAGACTACACACTCTAAACCTAAACCACACAATTATCTTGGATACGAAGATACGAAGACAGCAAAGACAGCTATGTAGCTAGCTAACACTACACTAATCAAGTCATTCAGTTGAGTGTAATAGTTTCTCCAGTGCAGCTAATCAGTGGACGTTAGCTAGCTGGCTAATGAAGACTACGTTAGGACGGCGAAATACGATAATTACGCAATTATCTTTGAAACAAAGACGGCTAAGTAGCTAGCTGAGAAGAAATTGCTAAGATTAGACAAATCAAACCGTTGTGCTATAATGAAATATAATGAAATGTAATGAAAAAGTTATACTACCTGCGGGAGCGAAGTGCCGATGCGACCACTCACTCCAACCCGGAAGTAGAGAAACAAAGACTTCTGAAACTCGTCAGTCTATTCTTGTTCTGAGAAATCAAATTTTATTTGTCACATACACATGGTTAGCAGATGTTAATGCAAGTGTAGTGAAATGCTTGTGCTTCTAGTTCTGACCATGCAGTAATATCTAACAAGTAATCAAACAATTTCACAACAACTACCTGATACACACAAGTGTAAAGGAATGAATAAGAATATGTACTTAAAAATACATGGATGAGCGATGGCCGAACGGCGTAGGTAAGATGCAGTAGATGGTATAGAGTACAGTATATACAGTCGTGGCCAAACGTTTTGAGAATGACAAATATTAATTTTCACAAAGTCTGCTGCCTCAGTGTCTTTAGATAGCATTTCATAAGTGTCAGAGGCTTTTATTGACAATTGCATGAAGTTGATGCAGAGTCAGTATTTGCAGTGTTGACCCTTCTTTTTCAAGACCTCTGCAATCCGCACTGGCATGCTGTCCATTAACTTCTGGGCAGCCCATTCTTGCATAATCAATGCTTGGAGTTTGGGGTTTGGGGTTTTGTTTTTCCACCTGTCTCTTGAGGATTGACCACAAGTTCTCAATGGGATTAAGGTCTGGGGAGTTTCCTGGCCATGGACCCAAATATCAATGTTTTGTTCCCCAAGCCTCTTAGTTATCACTTTTGCCTTATGGCAAGATGCTCCATCATGCTGGAAAAGGCATTGTTCGTCACCAAACTGTTCCTGGATGGTTGGGAGAAGTTGCTCTCGGAGGATGTGTTGGTACCATTCTTTATTCATGGCTGTGTTCTTAGGCAAAATTGTGAGTGAGCCCACTCCCTTGGCTGAGAAGAAACCCCACACATGAATGGTCTCAGGATGCTTTACTGTTGACATGACACAGGACTGATGGTAGCGCTCACCTTGTCTTCTCCGGACAAGCATTTTTCCGGATGCCCCAAACAATCGGAAAGGGGATTCATCAGTGAAAAAGACTCTACCCCAGTCCTCAGCAGTCCAAAACCCTGTACCTTTTGCAGAATATCAGTCTGTCCCTGATGTTTTTCCTGGAGAGAAGTGGCTTCTTTGCTGCCCTTCTTGACACCAGGTCATCCTCCAAAAGTCTTGCCTCACCTGTGCGTGCAGATGCACTCACACCTGCCTGCTGCCATTCCTGAGCAAGCTCTGTACTGGTGGTGCCTCGATCCTGCAGCTGAATCAACTTTAGGAGACGGTCCTGGCGCTTGCTGGATTTTCTTGTGTGCCCTGAAGCCTTCTTCACAACAATTGAACCGCTCTCCTTGAAGTGCTTGGTGATCTGATAAATGGTTGATTTAGGTGCAATCTTACTGGCAGCAATATCCTTGCCTGTAAGCCCTTTTTGTGCAAAGCAATGATGACAGGACATGATGACAGGACATGTTTCCTGACAGAGGAAGAACAATGATTCCAAGCACCACCCACCTTTTGAAGCTTCCAGACTGTTACTCTAACTCAATCAGCATGACAAAGTGATCTCCAGCCTTGTCCTCGTCAACACTCACACCTGATGATAGCGGGGTGAACAGGCAGTGGCTCGGGTGGTTGTTGTCCTTGATGATCTTCATGGCCTTCCTGTGACATCGGGTGGTGTAGGTGTCCTGGACTGCAGGTAGTTTGTCCCCGAGAGTGAGTGCTACGGGGCGATAGTCAATTAGCTCAGTTACCTTAGTTTTCTTGGGAACAGGAACAATGGTGGCCCTCTTGAAGCATGTGGGAACAGCAGACTGGGATAGGGATTGATTGAATATGTCTGTAAACACACCAGCCAGCTGGTCTGCGCATGCTCTGAGGACGAGTCTGGGCCTGCATTCTTGCCAGGGTTAACACGTTTAAATGTTTTAGTCACATTGGCTGCAGTGAAGGAGAGCCCGCAGGTTTTGGTAGCGGGCCGTGTTGGTGGCACTGTATTGTCCTCAAAGCGAGCAAAGAATTTGTTTAGTTTGTCTAGGAGCAAGACATCGTGGTCCGCGACAGTGCTGGTTTTCTTTTTGAAGTTTGTGATTGACTGTAGACCCTGCCACATACCTCATGTCTGAGTCGTTGAATTGCGACTCTACTTTGTCTCTATACTGACGCTTAGCTTGTCTGATTGCCTTGCGGATGGAATAGCTACACTGTTTGTATTCGGTCATGTTTCCGGTCACCTTGCCCTGAATAAAAGCAATGGTTCATGCTTTCAGTTTTGCGCGAATGCTGCCATCAATCCACGGTTTCTGGTTGGGGAAGGCTTTAACCTCTCTGGGATATTCGGGATGGTAGCGTCCCACCTCAACAACAGCCAGTGAAAGTGCAGGGCGCCAAATTCAAAACAACAGAAATCTCATAATTACAATTCCTCAAGCATACAAGTATTTTGCACCATTTTAAAGATACACCATTTTAAAGATACACAGCCACAGTGTCTGATTTCAAAAAGGCTTTATGACGAAAGCAATGTGTTAGGTCAGAGCCAAGTCACAGAAAAACACAGCCATTTTTCCAGCCAAAGAGAGGAGTCACAAAAAGCACAAAGAGATCAAATTAATCACTAACCTTTGATGATCTTTATCAGATGACACTCATAGGACGTCATGTTACACAATACATGTATGTTTTGTTTAATAAAGTTCATATTTAAAAAATCTTAGATTACATTGGCGCATTACAAGTAGTTCCAAAACATCCGGTGATTTTGCAGAGAGCCAAATCAATTTACAGAAATACTCATCATAAATGTTGATGGAAATACAAGTGTTATGCATGGAACTTTAGATAAACTTCTCCTTAATGCAACCGCTGTGTCAGATTTCAAAAAAGTTTTACCGAAAAAGCACACCATGCAATAATCTGAGTACGGCGCACAGAGACCAAAACAGCCAAACATATATCCGCCATATTGTGCAGTCAACAGAAGAAGTCAGAAATAGCATTATAGAAAAGTCGCGTTTTGGATAGCGTCTGCTAAATGGCATATATTATTATTATATATATATATAGAAATAGCATTATAAACATTCACTTACCTTTGATGATCTTCATCATCCTGCACTCCCAGGAATCCCAGTTCCACAATAAATGTTTGATTTGTTCGATAAAGTCCCTCATTTATGTTCAAATACCTCCTTGTTGTTCATGGGTTTAGTACACAAGCCAAAATCACGACGCACCGGCAAGTCCATGCGAAAGTTCAGACGAAAAGTTATATTACAGTTCGTAGAAACATGTCAAACGAAGTATAGAATCAATCTTTGGGATGTTTTTGTCATAAATCTTCAATAATGTTCCAAACGGAGAATTCCTTTGTCTTCAGAAATGCAATGGAACAGAGGTCGCTCTCACGTGAACGAGCGTCACAAGCACATGGCACTCTGCCAGACACCTGGCTTAAACAACCCTTATGAGCCCCCACTTCACAGTAGAAGCTTCAAACAAGGTTCTAAAGACTGTTGACATCTAGTGGAAGCCTAAATGTCAAGTAAGTGCAACATGACCAATATCCCACTATATAGGAAGTGCAACATGACCAATATCCCACTATATATTCAATAGGGCATGAGTTGAAAAACTACAAACCTCAGATTTCCCACTTCCTGGTTGGATTTTTTCTCAGGGTTTTGCCTGCCATATGAGTTCTGTTATACACACAGACATCATTCAAACAGTTTTGGAAACTTCAGAGTGTTTTCTATCCAAATATACTAATAATATGCATATATTAGCAACTGGGCCTGAGTAGCAGGCACTTTACTCTGGGCACCTTATTCATCCAAGCTACTCAATACTGCCCCCCCAGTCCCAAAGAAGTTAATAGATGCTGTGGGTACAACATCACCGATGCACTTGCTAATAAACTCGCTCACTGAATCAGCGTATTGATCAATGTTATTGGCCGACGCTATGCGGAAACAAATCCCAGTCCACGTGATCGACGCAATCTTGAAGCATGGAATCCGATTGGTCAGACCAGCATTGAACATACCTGAGCACGGGCGTTTCCTGTTTTAGTTTCTGTCTATAGGCTGGGAGCAACAAAATGGAGTCGTGGTCAGATTTTCCGAAAGGAGGGCGGGGAAGGGCTTTGTATGCGTCGTGGAAGTTAGAATAACAATGATCCAGGGTTTTGCCAGCCCGGGTCGCACATTCGATATGCTGATAAAGTTTGAGAGCCTTGTTTTCAGATTAGCCTTGTTAAAATCCCCAGCAACAATAAATGCAGCCTCATGATATGTGGTTTCCAGTTTACATAGAGTTCAATGAGGTTCTATCAGGGCCGTCGAGGTGTCTGCTTGGGGAGGGATATACACGACTGTGATTTTGATCGAAGAGAGTTCTCTTGGTAGATAATGTGGTTGGCATTTAATTATAAGCAATTCTAGGTCAGTTGAACAAAAAGAGTTAAGTTCCTGTATGTTGTTATGATCACACCACATCTCGTTAATCATAAGGCATACACCCCCGCCCTTCTTCTTACTAGAGAGATGTTTGTTTCTGTCAGCGCGATGTGTGAAGAAACCAGGTGGCTGTACCGACTCTGATAACGTATCCCAAGTGAGCCATGGTTCCGTGAAACAAAGAACTTTACAATCTCTGATGTCTCTCTGGAAGGCAACCCTTGCTCGGATTTCGCCTACCTTGTTGTCAAGAGACTGGACATTGGCGAGTAGTATGCTCGGGAGCGGTGCGCGTTGTGCCCGTCTACGGAGCCTGACCAGAAGACCGCTCCGTCTGCCCCTTCTGCGGCGCCGTTGTTTTGGGTCACCGGCTGGAATCCGATGGCAGCTTCATTAAATAGTACCTGCAAAACACCAGTCTCAACGTCAACAGTGAAGAGGCGACTCCGGGAGTACTACTCCACGCCTCTTTCTATTCTGGTTACAGCCAGTTTGCGCTGTTCTGTGAAGGGAGTAGTACACAGAGTTGTATGAGATCTTCAGTTTCTTGGCAATTTCTCGCATGGAATAGCCTTCATTTCTCAGAACAAGAATACACTGATGAGTTTCAGAAGAAAGATCCTTGATTCTAGCCCTTTTGAGCCTGTAATCAAACCCACAAATGCTGATGCTCT
Organism: Oncorhynchus gorbuscha; assembly: GCF_021184085.1. Taxonomy (NCBI): domain Eukaryota; kingdom Metazoa; phylum Chordata; class Actinopteri; order Salmoniformes; family Salmonidae; genus Oncorhynchus; species Oncorhynchus gorbuscha. The sequence goes on from NC_060188.1 coordinate 61,465,349, forward strand.
AGATACTCAACTAGTCTAAAGAAGGACTGTTTTATTGCTTCTTAATTCAGGACAACAGTTTTCAGCTGTGCTAACATAATTACAAAAGGGGTTTCTAATGATTAATTAGCCTTTTAGCTAACACAACGTGCCATTGGAACACAGGAGTGATGGTTGCTGATAATGGGCCTCTGTACGCCAATGTAGATATTCCATAAAAAAATATGTTGTTTCCAGCTAGAATACATTAACAATGTCTACACTGTATTTCTGATCAATTCTATGTTATTTTAATGGACAAAAAAAATGTTTTTCTTTCAAAAACAAAGACATTTCTAAGTGACCCCAAACTTTTGAATAGTAGTATATGTATGAAGCTGACTGTTTAATGTGATGACTTATTGCATGTCTCTTGGTGTCAATTGTGTATGGTGGGATCCACTTTCTCTGTTGCTTCATGTCAAAACAATAAAAAGGACAAGGATAATTACATTTTTGTGGAAAATCTCCAAAACTACACTCAACATATAGAAACACCAGTCCATCTGTAGCAGATTACTGAGAGGGTTGGCTGATGTCCTTTTACAAAAAGCATTCTCTTGCCTCAGAGCACCAATTACCCCCAAATAAGGGTGAGTGGAGAATCAATCGTGGAAATCAAATGGATCTTGGCAAGGATGAGTCCACCATTTCATCTGCCATAACGCTTTGTTTTATCGTTTAGTCCTGGAATTGGATTCAGCTGCAGACAAACACGAGAGTTCAGCAGTACATTCATTGAGAATGCCTCTGTGCAATGGGTTTTCAGAAAGCACATCCTCCAGGCTTTTATCCAAGAAAAATCTCCACAAGGGAATATCGGCTTGTGTAAACAAAGGCCCCCCTACCATCACTACCAACCCTTGCCTCGCCTATAACAACTGTCTAACCCTCATCTGCAAGGAACTCTTTGATATCTGCTCACTGCAGGTTAAGACAGTAACAACACAGTATTGTTAGCTGTAAACCAAAGGCAAACCAAAGTGATTTGAGAACAGCTAGGCCAAGCCATGATTTGATCAATGGAAAACGTTGGATGAAAACGGATCTTCAAGTGCTTCAAGCAATAGAGTATTATTCAACATTTCCGCTTCCATAAGGTTTGAATTCAAGTGTGATTTTGCACTTGCTCAGTTAGCATCAAGCCAAATACCACCACCTGTTGCTTTTGGGAGAGGAAATATCACTTTAAACTTGTTATCTTTCAATTGTAATATATATTTTTGCCATTGCCACACACTGTAACTCTTCTATTCCTTCCCTATGTCTGAATCAGCTCTACATTACATCACCCATACGCTAGCGCCCTGCCTCATGTGAGAACCCCTCAACCATCCCACCATGTCTGTGGACAATCACTGTGAGTTAATAATGACATGGAGTTAATACCAAGTCATTCTCATGCTGCAACTTCATTCATCCCATGCGGTCCCTATCAGCATGGATGTCCTGGCCATACATCCGAGCCTCAGGGGGAAACTGTAAAAGTATCAGTGAGTCGGTCACATCCTATTTCCTGTCTCTCTCACGGATCCTTCAGTAGTGTTACTGTGCTTTTGGGTACAATGTTGAACATGACATTGAAACAGGATGATGAAGGTATTTACATTGCCTTCAGAAAGTATTCATACTTATTCCATTTATTCCACATTTTGTTTTGTGGCTAAGAAAAACTCAGCAGCACGGTCAGGTGGACTGGGGACAGCAAGGAGTCATCATGTCAGGTAGTCCTGGGGCATGGTCCTAGGGCTCAGGTCCTCTGAGAGAGAGAAAGAAAGAGAGCGCATATGTGGGGTGGCCAGTCCTCTTCTGGCTGTTTTAAAGTCACCATTGGCCTCATGGTGAAATCTTTGAGTGGTGTCTTTCCTCTCAGGCAACATAGTTAGGAAGGACACCTGTATCTTTGTCGTGACTGGGGGCATTGATACACAATCCAAAGTGTAATTAATAACTTCACCATGCTCAAAGTGATATTGAATGTCTGCTTTTTTTAAATGTATACCCATTTACCAATAGGTGCCCTTCTTTGCGAGGCATTGGAAAACCTCCCTGGTCTTTGTGGTTGAATCTGTGTTTGACATTCACTGCTCGACCGAGGGACCTTACAGATAATCACACACTCTGGCGCCGACAGAGATGGCCGCCTCGCTTCACGTTCCTAGGAAACTATGCAGTTGTTTTGTTTCTTTACGTGTTATTTCTTACATTAGTACCCCAGGTCATCTTAGGTTTCATTACATACAGTCGAGAAGAACTACTGAACATAAGAGCAGCGTCAACTCACCATCAGTACGACTAAGAATATGACTTTCGCGAAGCGGATCCTGTGTTCTGCCTTTCACCCAGGACAACGGAATGGATCCCAGCCGGCGACCCAAAAAAACGACTTCGTAAAAGGGGGAAACGAAGCGGTCTTCTGGTCAGACTCCAGAGACGGGCACATCGTGCACCACTTCCTAGCATTCTTCTCGCCAATGTCCAGTCTCTTGACAACAAGGTTAATGAAATCGGAGCAAGTGTAGCATTCCAGAGGGACATCAGAGACTGTAACATTCTTTGCTTCACGGAAACATGGCTCACTGGAGAGACGCTATCGGAGTCCGTGCAGCCAGCTGCTTTCTCCACGCATCTCGCCGACAGAAATAAACATCTTTCTGGTAAGAAGAGGGGCGGGGGCGTATGCTTCATGGTTAACGTGACTTGGTGTGGCCACAACAACATACAGGAACTCAAGTCCTTCTGTTCACCTGATTTAGAATTCCTCACAATCAAATGTCGACCGCATTATCTACCAAGGGAATTCTCTTCGATTATAATCACAGCCGTATATATTCCCCCCCAAGCAGACACATCGATGGCTCTGAACAAACTTTATTTGACTCTTTGCAAACTGGAATCCATATATCCGGAGGCTGCATTCATTGTAGCTGGGGATTTTAACAAGGCTAATCTGAAAACAAGACTCCCTAAATTGTATCAGCATATCAATTGCGCAACCAGGGCTGGAAAAACCTTGGATCATTGCTATTCTAACTTCCGCGATGCATATAAGGACCTGCCCCGCTCTCCTTTCGGAAAAGCTGACCACGACTCCATTTTGTTGATCCCTGCCTACAGACAGAAACTAAAACAAGAAGCTCCCTCGCTGAGGTCTGTTCAACGCTGGTCCGACCAATCTGATTCCACACTCCAAGACTGCTTCCATCACGTGGACTGGGATATGTTTTGTATTGCGTCAGATAACAACATTGACGAATACGCTGATTCGGTGAGCGAGTTCATTAGAATGTGCGTTGAAGATGTCGTTCCCATAGCAACGATTAAAACATTCCCAAACCAGAAACCGTGGATTGATGGCAGCATTCGCGTGAAACTGAAAGCGCGAACCGCTGCTTTTAATCAGGGCAAGGTGACCGGAAACATGACCGAATACAAACAGTGTAACTATTCCCTCCACAAGGCAAATAAACAAGCTAAACGTCGGTATAGAGACAAAGTAAAATCTCAATTCAACGGCTCAAACACAAAAGGTATGTGACAGGATCTACAGTCAATCACGGATTACAAAAAGAAAACCAGCCCCGTCACGGACCAGGATGTCTTGCTCCCAGGCAGACTAAATAACTTTTTTGCCCGCTTTGAGGACAATACAGTGCCACTGACACATCCCGCAACTAAAACATGTGGACTCTCCTTCACTGCAGCCGACGTGAGGAAAACATTTATACGTGTCAACCCTCGCAAGGCTGCAGGCCCAGACGGCATCCTCAGCCGCGCCCTCAGAGCATGCTGGTCTGCCAGCTGGCTGGTGTGTTTACGGACATATTCAATCAATCCCTATCCCAGTCTGTTGTTCCCACATGCTTCAAGATGGCCACCATTGTTCCTGTTCCAAAGAAAGCTAAGGTAACTGAGCTAAACGACTACCGCCCCGTAGCACTCACTTCTGTCATCATGAAGAGCTTTGAGAGACTAGTCAAGGACCATATCACCTCCACCCTACCTGACACCCTAGACCCACTCCAATTTGCTTACCGCCCAAATAGGTCCACAGACGATGCAATCTCAACCACACTGCACACTGCCCTAACCCATCTGGACAAGAGGAATACCTATGTGAGAATGCTGTTCATCGACTACAGCTCGGCATTTAACACCATAGTGCCCTCCAAGCTCGTCATCAAGCTCCCTGGGTCTCGACCCCGCCCTGTGCAACTGGGTACTGGACTTCCTGATGGGCCGCCCCCAGGTGGTGAGGGTAGGCAACAACATCTCCACCCCGCTGATCCTCAACACTGGGGCCCCACAAGGGTGCGTTCTGAGCCCTCTCCTGTACTCCCTGTTCACCCACGACTGCGTGGCCACGCACACCTCCAACTCAATCATCAAGTTTGCGGACGACACAACAGTGGTAGGCTTGATTACCAACAATGACGTGACGAGACGGCCTACAGGGAGGAGGTGAGGGCCCTCGGAGTGTGGTGTCAGGAAAATAACCTCACACTCAACGTCAACAAAACTAAGGAGATGATTGTGGACTTCAGGAAACAGCAGAGGGAACACCCCCCTATCCACATCAATGGAACAGTAGTGGAGAGGGTAGTAAGTTTTAAGTTCCTCGGCGTACACATCACAGACAAATTGAATTGGTCCACCCACACAGACAGCATCGTGAAGAAGGCGCAGCAGCGCCTCTTCAACCTCAGTCGGCTGAAGAAATTCGGCTTGTCACCAAAAGCACTCACAAACTTCTACAGATGCACAATCGAGAACATCCTGTCGGGCTGTATCACCGCCTGGTACGGCAACTGCTCCGCCCACAACCGTAAGGATCTCCAGAGGGTAGTGAGGTCTGCACAACGCATCACTACCTGCCCTCCAGGACACCTACACCACCCAATGTCACAGGAAGGACATAAAGATCATCAAGGACAACAACCACCCGAGCCACTGCCTGTTCACCACGCTATCATCCAGAAGGCAAGGTCAGTACAGGTGCATCAAATCTGGGACCGAGAGACTGAAAAGCAGCTTCTATCTCAAGGCCATCAGACTGTTAAACAGCCACCACTAACATTGAGTGGCTGCTGCCAACACACTGACTCAACTCCAGCCACTTTAAAAATGGGAATTGATGGGAAATTATGTAAAATATATCACTAGCCACTTTAAACAATGCTACCTAATATAATGTTTACATACCCTACATTATTCATCTCATATGTATACGTATATACTGTACTCTATATCATCTACTGCATCTTTATGTAATACATGTATCACTAGCCACTTTAACTATGCCAATTTGTTTACATACTCATCTCATATGTATATACTGCACTCAATACCATCTACTGTATCGTGCCTATGCCGCTCTGTACCATCACTCATTCATATATCTTTATGTACATATTCTTTATCCGCTTACACTTGTGTCTATAAGTAGTAGTTTTGGAATTGTTAGCTAGATTACTTGTTGGTTATTACTGCATTGTCGGAACTAGAAGCACAAGCATTTCGCTACACTCGCATTAACATCTGCTAACCATGTGTATGTGACAAATACAATTTGATTTGATTTGATCTGCGGGGTACAGAGATGAGGTAGTCGTTAGAAAATCACATTGAACATTATTATTGCGCACAGAGTGAGTCCATGCAACTTATTATGTAACTTGTTAAGCACATTTTTACTCTTGAACTTATTTAGGCTTGCCATAACAAAGAGGTTGAATACTTATTGTCTCAAGACATTTCAGGTTTTTTTTTATTTTTATTCATTTGTACAAATTTAGAAAAAACACAATTCTACTTTTACATTATGAGGTATTGTGTGTAGGCCAGTGACCAAAACATCTCAATTTAATATGTTTTAAATTCAGGTTGTAACACAGCAACATGTGGAAAAAGTCAAGGGGGTGGGAATACTTTCTGAAGGCGCTGTATGATATGCTTTATCAAAAGCTTTGTGTGATATCATTCACCAGCCATGAGGGAGGAGCTTCAGCTTCGTTGCTTCTCTTCTACTGATGTATGAATCATACATTTCACACAAACATTTGCATTTGGCTTCGTTTTATGTGTTTTGTGAGGAATATGTAAGTGTATCAAAACACATGAATCTGATTATAGCTATGGCAGTGCCACTGCTACCATCATGTTAGACTGTTTACATCTTTAGAGACTGACATTTATACAAAGTCGATTAGATTTCAAAGTTGACCTGCGTAGTGCACCTTTTTGATGTGAAATCCTGTCATGATGTTTGTGCCAGATGTCATTGCTTTCTGATCTGCCCTTCTCTCTGAAGGTCACTGTTTTCATCCACTGTCACCACTACCACCAGCACTCTCCTCATGAATACTCTCTCCTCATGACTTTAGTCATTGTCGATGGTTTAGAAATGCCAGGTGATTTCAAGCTGTCCTTAGTGGTACATGAAGTAGAAGGGATAAAGGGAGCAGGAAGGGTTGGCACTCTCTAGTCTGTACCCATAAGGGATCCCTGGGATAGGAAGCAGTGGGTATCGGATGAGGTGGAAATTCAGCCACCACCCTCTCCATGGGTTTGTGACTGATTGTCTCTCACTTGTGTTAGGGTCCTCAGGGAAGAAACATGATTTCAAGTAATTGAATTTGCTGGCTGAGTTTATGAACCTACTATCCTGTGTGTAGTTTATGTAATGCCACTCATTCCATTCTCTGGTCTGATTAGAAATGTTTGTGATGCAAATACGAGAAAGGGGCCTCCTCTTCTGCCAATGAAATAGAGTAATGCAGCTGCATTCATTGGTTACATTGTTAAAGCTGCTTTTATGGATGCTGTCCGTCATTGTGTTTTTACAAGTATTGAACAATGTAAATGTGATTATGCATCGAAATCAAGTGCATAACTTTCATACCTGACATTCTGTATAATGCCCAAATCAAACAATATGAACTCTGCAATGGATCATCCCACAATTAGGATTATGGATTATTTGTTTGTTGCAATGGTAAAAATCCTTACTGATGGGCCTCCCGGGTGGCGCAGTGGTTAAAGGCCACCAGAGACTCTGGGTTCGCGCCCAGGCTCTGTCGTAACCGGCCGTGACCAGGAGGTCCGTGGGGCGACGCACAATTGGCATAGCGTCGTCTGGGTTAGGGAGGGTTTGGCCGGTAGGGATATCCTCTCATCGCGCACCAGCAACTCCTGAGGCGGGCCGGGCGCAGTGCACGCTAGGTGCATTGCCAGGTGCACGGTGTTTCCTCCGACACATTGATGCGGCTGGCTTCTGGGTTGGATGCACGCTGTGTTTAGAAGCAGTCGGGCTTGGTTGGGTTGTGTATCGGAGGACGCATGACTTTCAACCTTCGTCTCTCCCGAGCCCGTACGGGAGTTGTAGCAATGAGACAAGATAGTAGCTACTAACAATTGGATACCACGAAATTGGGGAGAAAAGGGAGGTAAAATTCAACAACATTTAAAAAAAAAATCCTTACTGATTTGAGAATTCGGAACGGCAGTATTGGGTAATCTGTTTCGAAAAAACGAAGATTGTATTTGATTTCTTAGACTGGCTTGGGAATACTTATCCCTCAGCTTTAGATAACCAAGTCAACAGAGTGAAAAGTAAGACGGAAAATATCAAATAGTGTAATTACATAAATACTCATGATATCCATGCCTGTGGGAACATGTGGGAATGTATAGGGCCCAAAGTATGATCATATGATTTGATTATTATTTTGTCTCATGCTTCCACATTGGGTTTACTCTAGTGTGAAATTGTTGGGATGTAAGGCTGATGTGTCTGATACGGTCTGATGCAACTACAATTCAGGATAAATCCTTATGGACAACTGCATGGCTAGAGCTCCCCTTATCCAGCACTCTCACTCAGCTGTATACACAAACCACTTCTCATACTTAGTATTCCTATATGCCCTGCTTACATTAAATTCAATGTGCCAACACCATCCAACTTGTCGGAGTAATTTTCTTCACCTAAATTAGCTCTTCCATTAAATACATTTTTTATTTGGGTATTACAAGCCCAGTTAAGGCCTGAAGCCTTGCCCCCTAAGATCCTCTGATTTATGGAAATCAATCCTCCAGATATACTTAAGTTATATGCAAATGAATCCTAATCTCCCGGGAATTGGATGCAGACATTCATTTGTTATTACCCAGAGTGCTCCAAACTGCCAAAGGTGAAAATGGAATTTGACAGTTTGTCTCTAACCATTGACATCAGCTTGATATAGATGGTAGGACCGAATGACCACCAGATCATAGCCAGGTGACCAGAATCATGGAGTCTCTTTCAGTTGATAACTGTATTTACAGCGAATGCCTTCTCTGAAGATTTGGCCATTTTCTCAGTTGCAGCTACTTCAATAATTAAATATATGTACTTGTGGAGAGGAGAATCTGTTGTTGAAACGTACATTTCCTAAGAGGGAAAGGACATAATGTGAGAATAACTCGTATTGGGTTATATCGAATTCATTGTATTGCAAAAAATATTGCTTTGACAAAAACTACAAGTATTCTGTGTGCAATGATCACAAGAAAAGGCATGCACAAATTGATAGGGTGGACATGTCAAATCTGTGATATGCTTTCAATAGTCTGTGACATTCAGATAAAAAGTATTTAGTCAGCCACCTATTGTGCAAGTTCTCCCACTTAAAAAGATGAGAGTGGCCTGCCATTTTCATCATAGGTACACGTCAACTATGACAGACAAAATGGAAAAAAAATCCAGAAAATCACATTGTATGATTTTTTATGAATTTATTTGCAAATGATGGTGGAAAATAAGTATTTGGTCAATAACAAAAGTTTATCTCAATACTTTGTTATATACCCTTTGTTGGCAATGACAGAGATCAAACATTTTTTGTAAGTCTTCACAAGGTTTTCACACACTGTTGCTGGTATTTTGGCCCATTCCTCCATGCAGATCTCCTCTAGAGTAGTGATGTTTTGGGGCTGTTGCTGGGCAACACGGACATTCAACTCCCTCCAAAGATTTTCTATGGGGTTGAGATCTGGAGACTAGCTAAGCCACTCCAGGACCTTGAAATGCTTCTTACGAAGCCAATCCTTCGCTGCCTGGGCGGTGTTTTTGGGATCATTGTCATGCTGAAAGACCCAGCTAAGTTTCATCTTCAATGCCCTTGCTGATGGAAGGAGGTTTTCACTCAAAATCTCACAATACATGGCCACATTCATTCTTTCCTTTACACAGATCAGTCATCCTGGTCCCTTTGCAGAAAAACAGTGGCAAAGCATGATGTCCCCCCCCCCCCCCATGCTTCACAGTAGGTATGGTGTTCTTTGGATGCAACTCAGCATTCTTTGTCCTCCAAACACGACGAGTTGAGTTTTTACCAAAAAGTTATATTTTGTTTTCATCTGACCGTATGACATTCTCCCAATCTTCTTCTGGATCATCCAAATGCTCCCTAGCAAACTTCAGACGGGCCTGGACATGTACTGGCTTAAGCAGGGGGACACGTCTGGCACTGCAGGATTCGAGTCCCTGGCGGCGTAGTGTGTTACTGATGGTAGGCTTTGTTACTTTGGTCCCAGCTCTCTGCGGGTCATTCACTCGGCCCCCCCGTGTGGTTCTGGGATTTTTGCTCACCGTTCTTGTGATCATTTTGACCCCACGGGGTGAGATCTTGCGTGGAGCCCCAGATCGAGGGAGATTATCAGTGGTCTTGTATTTCTTCCATTTCCTAATAATTGCTCCCACAGTTAATTTCTTCAAACCAAGCTGCTTACCTATTGCAGATTCAGTCTTCCCAGCCTGGTGCAGGTCTACAATTTTGTTTCTGGTGTGCTTTGACAGCTCTTTGGTCTTGGCCATAGTGGAGTTTGGAGTGTGACTGAGGTTGTGGACAGGTGTCTTTTATACTGATAACAAGTTCAAACAGGTGCCATTAATACAGGTAACGAGTGGAGGACAGAGGAGCCTCTTAAAAAATAAGTTACATGTCTGTGAGAGCCAGAAATCTTGCTTGTTTGTAGGTGACCAAATACTTATTTTCCACCATAATTTGCAAATAAATTCATAAAAAAATCCTACAATGTGATTTTCTGGATTTTCCCCCCTCATTTTGTCTGTCATAGTTGAAGTGTACCTATGATGAAAATTACAGGCCTCTCTCATCTTTTTAAGTGGGAGAACTTGCACAATTGGTGCCTGACTAAATACTTTTTTTGCCCCACTGTAGATGTTTTACTTTACAAATCTGTGAGCAGTACAGGCACACAGGTTCTTTTCCAGCCCTGAAATATTAAAGCTGTTTTAGAATGATGCGGTGGTGTTAATTCTTTGACAAGTATCCTGTCACTGTTCCCTATGAATCAAGCATAAGCAGAATAAAGTCTGCCACAAACAATGTTTTTCAAAACGATGTCACTGTTCCCTGATGATGAAAAGACTGCATGTCTGTGTGATGGTTTGCCATTGATAGAATCAAAGTGTGTCGGGTCTACTTTGATCTATCCGCCTGGCTCTTTCCCCCATAGCCAGAGATTCGGATTCACTAGTTATGGAACACTACTAAACAGAATTCAGAGTGAGCAAAAATGTAGATGTGTATTATGATTTTACAAATAGCTATTTTGACAGTGAGGTCCATCCCATAATATGCATTGCTCTATAAAATGCCCCTTGATTCCTCTACAGGTACACTGTTACAATGAAGTGCTTTGTAACACTAAAACTAGTGGAGACCAAACATAAACTTTGAAACACGTGGTTGTGAGAGTATTGCGACGAATTTAACGTGTACTGAAACATTCATCCTGAAGTGTTCTGAAACATGACATGGTGCGTTGTAACATAACCTATTCAATAGTTAATCAACATCTTGCCAGAGACTGGGAGCATTAATCAGGAAAAGGTTGAACACGCTATTATAGTGTTTTGAGTCATGTGTAGTACAGAATTGGATCCGTTCTCTTGATGTTCCCTCTTTAAAGCATCTAAACACTATGATGATGTTTCTAATTCTGTCTAGTGCAGAATTAGATAACCTGGGGTTTCCAAATACTGTAAACGGAAGTCCCTCCTCTTATTCTATATTCCCTGCTCTTACATGGTGTGTTTATAAACTCCCCTCTGGTAATTCCAAAAGGTCAAATGTATAGTATTATCCTCAAACAAAGGACATGAGAAAATATAGTTTTGTGAAAATACAAATTAATAAGTTTGTCCAGGATAATAATTAATGAGTACAAAATTACAGACATGATTTTGAAGCTTCAAATGCTTTAAATTTTCTTTGCAAATTATCAAATGACAACAAAACATTAACAGTTCGATCACATTTTTACATTGATAAAGACAGTTCCAAAAACCTTTAAGGTATTTATCATATTAATATTATTCAAAATCAATGAAAATAAAGCATTATATTGTTCATCATGTTCATGGAAAACAAATACTGCCAATAACTGCTAATGTTATACAAAACTTAATTCAGGCTCAATGCGATCCACCGGTTTTCCATTGTCTTAATGCAGGGGTTCCCAAACGTTTTTCGTCCGCAACCCCAACCATGTGAAGAAAACAGCCAATGTTGACTTTTTTATATGGGGCTATGGCAGGAAATTGCAAAACATTCTAACAGTATTTCGGATTATCTTCTCAACTCACAAACACATATTTTTAAGGTGGAGCTATGACAGTCAATTGCAAATTTGTGTCTTAGCTCACCAGCACTGATGATATGGATGTGCTTGATACATGTTGATGCAGGTCGTGTTGGAGATTCACATGGTCAGGGGGCGTAGTCAACAGTGCACACCTCATCGCTGCTGTCAGATCCAGCACTGCTGAATCCAGCTTCACACAGATATGAGCTGGTGAAGGGTACCACGAGTTTTAATGATCTGAGGAAGACGTTAGGGTATTTATTCCTTTTTAGTCAGTTAACCACATTACAATGATTTTGAGATACAAAGCCAATATCTATATTTTTAACCCCTAGTTTGGGAACTGCTGTTAATGTATCTTTCTGTTCAGATGATGCTACATGGCATGGAAATGTGTTTAGATTGATTTGAATCACAATACAGTTGAGTTAGAAAATATGATTGACAGTTTAGTTGACATTAGTCTGTGAATCTTGTGTTGATTGTCTTTGGTTACAATTGGCCAGCAGGTGGATAACATAATATGTATTTTTTTCTGCAGGGAGACAGAGAAATACCAAATAAAACAAGATAATACACAAATGCTTAATTATGTTATCAAACTCTATAATATGAATACATTGCGATATTAATATACAATTATTAAACATATCCATAGCAAAATGCATGTGTGATTAAGCTATGCAAATATAGCAACAAGATAACAATATGAATGTCAAAAGTAGGATGCAATAACTTCTGGTGGGGTAGACCAAAGCAAGAGCAGATTAAATTGTCAGTGGCTATTTAGTGTAGCAAATAACATGTGGGGCATACATCAAACAATAGATAAAGCTCATAAAGGTAGTAGGCAAACAAGCCAGCAGTATTCAATAAAAAGCAGGCTTTAGTTTGCTTTTAAAAACAAATACACAAAAAGTGCGAACATTGATGTGTCCAGGGTCCTGGCTACATATGAGGACACTGGGGTCCAGGTCTCAATTTACTGTTGAGAGTTAGATTAGTAGAATACACAAGGTGCAATTTCAAAACTAGTTTATTTATTCATTTAACTAGGCAAGTCAGATTCTTATATACAATGACGGCCTACCCCGGCCAAACCCTAACCCGGACGATGCTGGGCCAATTGTACAACGCCCTATGGGACTCTCAATCACGGCCGGTTGTAAGACAGCCTGAAATCGAACGAGGGTCTGTTATGACGCCTCTAGCACTGAGATGCAGTGTCTTAGACCGCTGAGCCACTCGGGAGCCAAGTGTTGTGCATCAGCAGTGTTCCTCTTGTTATATGTCACTCACTGACAGTCACTCATTTAGCCCATGTCAGTTATGATTTTTTAGATGGTAAATTAGTCTATTTAGTCTAGCCAGCTATATAAACTTGTAGTAATCATGGCTGAATTACCGATCGGGCCCTGACCTCAAGGGGGCCCACATTGATTTTGTTAGTCACTCAGATATCCAGAAAGCTCTCACATTCTCACTCCAAACGTCAAATTTAGAAGGTCAAGGTTTTGGATAGGGTTAAAACATTACGTCTAGGCACTCATTCTGAATGGTTACGGTAAGGGTTAAGGTTTGGGATAGGGTTAAAACAAAACAAATGTCCACCACTGGGATCGAACCCGTAACCTGATTTACAGAAATGGGATTACCCAACCCTACCCTACTTGATGGTAATAGCGTTCACTGTTTCCCCTAGTGGACGGTTTTGAAGGCATTATCCGACGTCCTCAAGACATGTATATACATCCAATTTGGAAATCACTCTTTAGCGATCTGCCTGTCATATTAACACTGTAACGTCTGCTTCCAACTCACACTCTCAAACACATAGATCCCCTGAACGCAGCTCACTTTCTAGATCCCAATCACCTGAATTCTGATCACCTGTATGTCATTTACACATTATTTACAGTAGCTCAGTTCTTTGCACCACATCATTGTGGGGAATTATTTGTTTTGATGCACATTCTATTTGGAGCTCTGTTTATTTCTGTATTAGTCCTCCCGTGTATTGTAGTTTTTGACCATCCTTACTAATGAGGCCTTTTTGCCTATTCCCTGCCTGTACTTTTGACTATCAGATTTCCTGTCATCAACCTCTTGCCTGATCTCCCGGACTACGTTATTAGCCTTTTCCCTGCCTGTACTGTTGCCATTTTGGAGTCCCTGTGTATGACCTTCTGCATGCCCCTGGACCCAGCTACCTGCCTCCTCCTGTAGTTCTTTACAAATAAACACCTGCTGCGCACTGTGCCTGAAACCAGCACTGTCTCCCATTATACTCACTCAGCTTTAAACTGCAACATAATGAAAAAGTTCTGTAAAGCAAATGTATTTGTTTACCTTTTGTTAATAAAATCATTTTAATGTGAGTTAATGTGGAGCGCTAATTGTATAGCTAATAGGCTGTGTTTGTAAATCATGGCTGGGGTCATTTTTGCTTGTTTTTGCTGTTCGGCCTTGCATGTGTCAATTAACAAATATGTGTAACATCAAGAAAACTGATCAATGAATCAAAATTGCTATTTGACTTGGACTATTAGTATTAGCAGCTGAAAACATGTTCTATTGAGTGAATTCCCTTTCTGTTTCATTCTTTAATGTGATACTCCCCAAAAAATTACCACCCGATTACACTACTTTGACCCTATCTGATCCTACATCAGGCCAAAGGCCTGGAAGAACAGGACAATCCCTTTTAACACACCCTGAGTAAAGTCTCGTAAATCCAAGTACTTATCTGCAGCTGCCACCATAACACCGATTTTCTGTGATTTACATTCCATGTCTGCAGTAAAGTTGATAACCATGGCAACGAATGCTAAAAAGCCAACCTTACTGAATAGTGGAGGCTGCTGAAGGGAGGACAGCTCATAATAATGGCTGGCATTGAGTGAATGGAATGGTTAGCAAACTGATGAACACCCTGTGTCTGATACCATTCCATTAACTCCATTCCGGCCATTATTATGATCCGTCCTCCCCTCAGCAGTTTCCACTTTTACTAAAGCACATTCCATTCGTAGGCCTATCACCCTGGAGGGGGAGAGGTTTACTACTCACCAGGATTCTCTTAGGATCGCTCACCACTGACCCATCTTCCTCTACTTTATTCACTGCCTCAGCATAGATGGGTTGGCTGACAACATCACAAAAATGTGTCCGGAAGTCGTGCGTTGTTAGGATCCTAAACGGTCAGATAGCTAGCAACAGTGACAAGAAGCTGCCATGTGGGGAATAGTAGGTGGCTCGTTTCAGCTCGTTGTATTTTGTTATTAATAACATGTCTTGTTTTTAGGTATTTTGACTGATGTCATGTCTATGTTAAATTACAAAAAATGTGCCAGGTAGCCCTGCCCTCCTGCACACTTCTCACATATAGGAATCTCCCTCCTACACACTGCTACAACATGACAATAAACTTGACACCTGAAACATCATATTGGGTTCATCACAAAAACTCTTAAAGGGATAACTGATATATCCTAACATGACATGACTTGTCAGGTAAAGACTCAGAATCAAAACACAAAAGGACAAACAGTGACTCTTCTGTTTCAACAGCTCGCCACATGGTCTGCATTGCAGCAAACATCGGGCATTACAGACACCGGGAATCTTCAACTTTAGTTGATCCATCTCACTCACTTCCGATTGAACGTGCAACGAGTAAGAGCTCGGTTTGTTGTTTTGAAAAAGTTTGTTTGTTGTTTTGAAAGTGTATTGGAAAGTTCTTAGTAGCTAGCTAACTTTTTAGTTTGGATCCTGCAACGCAGTTGGCAGCAGTTACTGGGACTACTAGTCTCTGTCCAGTGATCCTGTAGACCAAGGACGGGTCTTAGCCAGCAAGCTAGCAGGGTTTTCTTGAAAGCAGCCTGCGACGCGATTGTGGCTGGGACCGTGGATTTCCCCAGGTTTGTGGTTTGTGCTGTTTATTGTTTTCAGTTTTCACTGTGACCTGCATAACCTATGTTGCTAGCTACCATGACAAAGACCAAAGCTGACGGGAGTACCATTGAGGACTGTGGGTGTCTGTCTATCACATGTGAATGATCTTTTAAAATTAACAAAAAGAGTTCTACAAGCAGTTGTTACAACAACAAGAAAATAGCTTCAAGTGTGGACGATCTGACCAGAGAGGTCCAGATTGCAGTTCTCCCAGGGTCAGCTCAGTGAGTTGAAACAGGAGAATGGCAAGATGACATCAATCTGTAAGTCATTGAGAGAGGACATCAATTATGTATGTGAATCCATGATAACAATGACAGATAAGTCATAGGGATCTCGAGGGACAATCAAGGCAGAACAACATGGTTGTGGACGGAATTGCAGAATCTCCACACGAGACCTGGATGCAGTCTGAGGACAAAGTGAGGGAAATTATCTCTGAGAAATTGAAAATGGACCACAGGAAGATTGAGGTGGAGCGCGCCAACAGGACTGGAAAACCCACCACCGGACAAGGTAGTGTTCAAGTTCCTGAGGTTCAAGGACAAGGTAACTGTTCTGGAAAGAGCCAAGAACTTGAGAGGAATGTATATCTTCCTCAACAAGGACTATCCTGAAGCTGTGCGCCAGAAGAGGAAAGAACTGATCCCAGCCATGAAAGCTGCCAGAGTGCGTGGGTACATTGCTTACATCTGCTATGACAGATATATTGTCCACCCTCCCTCCCAGAAGCCTGGAGGGGATGTTTGGGCCAAGCCTATGGGTTTGTAGCTTCAACCCCACCACACACACACACACCAATTGATTAATGCACTGCTGAATGTATATTTTATCTTGCTTTGTTTGCTCTTTTCAGTATTATGTCTATCTCTGATAAGCTACCCAGGAAAGGGCTGAAAACAACCAATGTTAATATATGTAGCCTCAGAAATAAGGATCATGAAATCAATAACTTGCTAACATCAGATAACATTAATATAATTAGCCATTTCTGAGACTCACTTAGATAATTAGTTTGATGATACAGCAGTAGCAATACAAGGATATGACATCTATAGAAGAGACAGAAATACTCATGGGTGAGGTGTTTCTGTATATATTCAGAGACATATCCCTGTAATGATTAGAGGAGATCTTATGTCAAATGTTATTGAAGTGTTGTGGTTGCAGGTTCACTTGGCACATACAGTGCCTTGCGAAAGTATTCGGCCCTCTTGAACTTTGCGACCTTTTGCCACATTTCAGGCTTCAAACATAAAGATATAAAACTGTTTTTTGTGAAGAATCAACAACAAGTGGGACACAATCATGAAGTGGAACGACATTTATTGGATATTTCAAACTTTTTTAACAAATCGAAAAATGAAAAATTGGGCGTGCAAAAATATTTGAGGATCTGAGGACCCATGCCAAATCTTTTCAGTCTCCTGAGGGGGAATAGGCTTTGTCGTGCTCTCTTCACGACTGTCTTATTGTGTTTGGACCATGATAGTTTGTTGGTGATGTGGACACCAAGGAACTTGGAGCTCTCAACCTGTTCCAATACAGCCGCATCGATGAGAATGGGGGCATGCTCGGTCTTCCTTTTCCTGTAGTCCACAATCATCTCATTTACATTTACATTTAAGTCATTTAGCAGACGCTCTTATCCAGAGCGACTTACAAGCTTGGTTAAAACTTCTCTAGTGTCCGTGAGTTATTTACTCTGAAAAATAAGAACCTAACAACTGAATCCAAACATCACGCTGTTGATTTTATGTGCATTTTACATTTAGTGTACTTTGCCACATTTGTAGACAGCGGAATCTGAAAATACTCTAGATACATTCCGTAACAAAATAAGACTATTCCTGGAAAATGTGGGGTAGGTGCAAATAAGGGTTTGAATGAATGAGAGGAGTAACTGGTGTCTCCAAGTGGCCACACACCCTCTCTAAAGTGTGCACAGTTCCTAAGCAATTTCAATGCACTTTTATGACTCAAAGAAAAGTCTTGAAGTATAAGGTACTTTTTTTTTTTAGCTCTCCTAGCTGTGCTGTTGAGGAACTAGAGCAGGCACACTTGTAGATGTTTTGAAATACAACCCTGCATCCCCACCATCACACAATGATCAGGTCGGCATGATTTTAAATCTTATTCTATTACCAACATGACTAGCGGTCAGAAAATATGATCTTACAGTGTTAGGCTTTTACAAGGCTATTCAGGGATGGGGGCAACGTCTTGTTGAGTGCGGTGCTCAAGATCTCCTTTGTCTTGATCACGTTGAAGGAGAGGTTGTTGTTCTGGCTCCACACGACCAGGTCTCTGACCCCCTCCCTATAGGCTGTCTCATCGTTGTCGGTGATCACTGTTGTGTCATCAGCAAACTTGATGATGGTGTTGGGGTCGTGCCTGGCCATGCAGTCATGAGTGAACAGGGAGTAAAGGAGGGGACTGAGCACTCACCCCTGAGGGGCCCTGTGTTGAGGATCAGCATGGCGGATGTGTTGTTCCCATGATCCAGTTGCAGAGGGAGATGTTTAGTCCCAGGGTTCTTAGCTTAGTGATGAGCTTTGAGGGCACTATGGTGTTGAACGCTGAGCTGTAGTCAATGAATAGCATTCTCACATAGGTGTTCCCTTTGTCCAGGTGGGAAAGGGCAGTGTTGAGTGCAATAGAGATTGGGGAGGTATGCAAATTGGAGTGGGTCTAGGGTTTATGGGATAATGGTGTTGATGTGAGCCATGACAAGCCTTTCAAAGCATTTCATGGTTACAGATGTGGGTGCTACGGGTTGGTAGTCATTTAGGCAGGTTACCTTCGTGTCCTTGGGCACAGGGACTATGGTGGTCTGCTTGAAACATGTTGTTATTTCAGACTCAGTCAGGGACAGGTTGAAAATGTCAGTGAAGACACTTGCCTGCCCAGAGTACACGTCCTGGTAATCCGTCTCACCCTGCGGCCTTGTGAATGTTGACCTGTTTAAAGGTCTTACTCACATCGGCTACGGATTGCGTGATCACACAGTCATCTGGAACAGCTGGTGCTCTCATGCATGTTTCAGTGTTACTAGCCTCGAAGCGATCATAGAAGTAATTTAGCTTGTCTGGTAGGTTCATGTCACTGGGCAGCTCGTGGCTGTGCTTCCTTTTGTGGTCTGTAATAGTTTGCAAGCCCAGCCACATCCGACGAGCGTGGGAGACGGTGTAGTACGTTTCAATCTTAATCCTGTATTGTCGCTTTGCCTGTTTGATGGTTTGTCGGTGGGTATAGTGTGATTTCTTATATATCAGGCACCAAGGTAACATCCAAGTGCAGACTGTGTGAAGTAACAATGTTTATTGTAAAAACAGGGGTAGGCAAATGACAGGTCAAGGCGGGTAGGGGTCGATAATCCAGAGTAGAGGAAAAGGTCAAGGACGGCAGGCAGGCTCAGGGTCAGGCAGAGGTCGGTAACCCAGAGGTGGAACAAAGGTACAGGACGGCAGGCAGGCTCAGGGTCAGGGAAAGGCAGAGTGGTCAGGTACAGGATCAGGACAGGCAAGGGTCAAAAACCAGTAGGACGAGAAAAAGAGAAACAGGAATAAGCAGGAGCCGAGACACAAAATGCTGGTAGGCTTGAACAAACCAGACGAACTGGCAGCAGACAAACAGAAAACACAGGTAAACAGTGGGGCAAAAAAGTATTTAGTCAGCTACCAATTGTGCAAGTTCTCCCACTTATACTTATTTTCCACCATAATTTGCAAATAAATTCATTACAAATCCTACAATGTGATTTTCTGGATTTCTTTTCTAATTTTGTCTGTCATAGTTGAAGTGTACTTATGATGAAAATTACAGGCCTCTCTCATCTTTTTAAGTGGGAGAACTTGCACAATTGGTGGCTGACTAAATACTTTTTTGCCCCACTGTAAATATAC
Organism: Oncorhynchus gorbuscha; assembly: GCF_021184085.1. NCBI lineage: Eukaryota > Metazoa > Chordata > Actinopteri > Salmoniformes > Salmonidae > Oncorhynchus > Oncorhynchus gorbuscha. Next base: position 61,484,881 of record NC_060188.1, read on the forward strand.
AGGGGATAATGGGGAAGATGGGCGACACCTGGAGAGGGGTGGAGACAATCACAAAGACAGGTGAGACAGATCAGGGCATGACATTATAGGCTTCCAGGTTAGAGTTCCGCTCCTTGAAAGTGGCATCTCTACCCTTTAGCTCAGTGTGGATGTTACCTGTAATCCATGGTCTCTGGTTGGGGTATGTACGTATGGTCACTGTGGGGACGGGGTAGCTGTGGGGTGGCAGGGTAGCCTAGTGGTTAGAGCGTTGGACGAGTAACCGGAAGGTTGCAAGTTCAAACCCCTGAGGTACAAATCTGTCGTTCTGCCCCTGAACAGGCAGTTAACCCACTGTTCCTAGGGCGTCATTGAAATAAAAATGTGTTCTTAACTGACTTGACTAGTTAAATAAAGGTAAAATAAAATAAATTGATGCACTTATTGATGAAGCCAGTGACTGATGTGGTGTACTCCTCAATGCCATCGGAAGAATTCTGGAACATATTCCATTCTGTGCTAGCAAAACAGTCCTGTTGCTTGGAATCTGCTTCATCTGAACATTTTCTTATTGAGTCACTGTTGCTTCCTGCTTTAGTTTTTGCTTGTAAGCAGGAATCAGGAGGATAGAATTATGGTCAGATTTGCCAAATAGAGGGCGAGGGAAAGCTTTGTCCGTGTCTCTGTGTGTGGAGTAAAGGTGGTCTAGAGTTTGTTTTCCCCTGTGGTTGCACATTTAACATGCTGATAGAAATGAGGTAAAGCTGATTTGAGTTTCCCTGCATTAAAGTCCCCGGTCAATAGGAGCGCCGCCTCAGGATGAGCATTTTCCTGTTTGCTAATGGCCGTATACAGCTCATTGAGTGTGGTCTGAGAGCCAGATTTGATCTGCCGTGCTATATAGCTATGAAAAATATATATGTAAACTCTCTTGGTAAATAGTGTGGTCTACAGCTTATCATGAGATACTCTACCTCAGGCGAGCAAAACCTTGAGACTTCCTTAGATTTCATGCACCAGCTGTTGTTTACAAATATGTATAAGCCGCAGACCCTTGTCTTACCGGAGGCCATTGTTCTATCCTTCCCGAAAAAGCTTAAAACCCACCAGCTGTATGTTAATCATGTCGTCGTTCAGCCACGACTAGGTGAAACATAAGATATTACAGTTTTTAATGTCCCGATGGTAGTATATATGTGCTCATAGTTCGTCTATTTTATTATTAATTGATTGTAAGTTGGCTAATAGGACCGATGGTAAAGGTAGATTACTGCCTCGGTGACGAATCCTTACAAAGCACCCGGACCGTCGTCCACGATACCTCTGTCTTTTCCTCCTGCGAATTACGGGGATGAGGGCCTTGTAGGGTGTCTAGAGTAAATACTTCTCATCTGACTCGTCGAAGAAAAATAATTCCTCCAGTACGGGGTGAGTAATCGCTGCCCAGATATCAAGAAGCTCTTTTCAGGCATAAGACACGGTGGCAGAAACATTATGTACAAAATAAGTTACAAATTACACAAAAAAAGCATACACATAGCACAATTGGTTACGGGATCGTTAAACATTGGCCATCTCCTTCGGCGCCATTATCGATTTCCTTTCAATGTCGCCCTGTTCCTGAGAGCAAAGCAAACGGGCACTCCGTTGCGTGGAGTGCCCGTTCCCTCTGGGCGGAAGAAACACAAAAAGTCCACTTCGGGTTACCTTCATAGTGAAGAAGCGACTACGGGATGCTGGCCTTCTTAGCAGAGTTGCAAAGAAAAAGTAATATCTCAGACTGGTCAATACAAAGAAAATATTAAGATGGGCAAAAGAACACAGACAGTGGACAGAGGAACTCTGCCTAGGCCAGCATCCCAGAGTTGCCTCTTCGCTGTTGGCGTTGAGACTGGTGTTTTGCGGGTACTATTTAATGAAGCTGCCAATTGAGGACTTGTGAGGAGGCGTCTGTTTCTCAAACTAGACACTAATGTACTTGTCCTCTTGCTCAGTTGTGCACCGGGGCCTCCCACTCCTCTTTGTATTCTGATTATAGCCAGTTTGCGCTGTTTTGTGAAGGGAGTAGTACACAGCGTTGTACCAGATCTTCAGTTTCTTGGCAATTTCTCGCATGGAATATTCTTCATTTCTCAGAACAAGAATGGACTGACGAGTTTCAGAAGAACGTTCTTTGTTTCTGGCCATTTTGAGCCTGTAATCAAACCTACAAATGCTGATGCTCCAGATACTCAACTAGTCTAAAGAAGGACATTTTTATTGCTTCTTTAATCAGAACAATAGTTTTCAGCTGTGCTAACATAATTGCAAAAGGGTTTTCTGATGATCAATTAGCCTCTTAAAATTATAAACTTGGATTAGCTAACACAACGTGCCATTGGAACACAGGAGTGATGGTTGCTGATGATGGGCCTCTGTACGCCTATGTAGATATTCCATTTTAAAAGATCATCCGTTTCCAGCTACCAATAGTCATTTACAACATTAACAATGTGTACACTGTATTTCGGATAAATTTGATGTTATTTATGTAATTGCTTTTCTTTTAAAAACAAGGATATTTCTAAGTGGCCCCAAACCTTTGAACGGTAGTGTATTTGAATGGGAATACTAGTTAAATTTCTTGGGTATGTACTGTAAATGATTGTGCTCAAGGAGAGGCTTGTTGATGTTCTTCTTCACCCTAAATGTCCTTTCAAAATTTGCAAGACCATTGGGAACTTTGTGGATCCTGTATGAGTGAAGCCAGTGATATGTCAGTGAACACACAAACAAACAGATTCACCATAAATAAAACAGTCATGCTGGGAGTAAACACAGCCTGTTAGTTGCACTACACTTGAAAATGAGCTTCCAGGTGCAAGAGCATGAATCATTTATGTTAAGAAATATATGACCAGCCTCTTTGTTTTTAAGGTTATGCATTGCTATCCTATTCACTTGGATTTAGTGATAGAATAAGCATTATTACATTTGATATGATTTTGGTAGGAAAATAATCTCAAATGAGAGTAGACAATATATGTCCAATGAGTCACTGTTCACCTTTTTTTAATAACTATCATCAAAATAGTAATTAACAGTCTATAGACATCATAAACCCTTCACAAATGGCATGTGAAATATGTAACGTAATGTGGTATACCGCTTTTTCTGTAAATATTCATCATATTGACTATTTTTTATTGTTTATAAAGAGACTGTTCCAGGCCACCGTATCCCACTCTATAGTGTTTCCACATGGGCTGTGAGGCCTGGAAGATGGAAGAGGAAGTCAGAGGTAAAGGCAGAGACAGAGGATTATGTACCCATAATACTCAGGGTCACTTCTCACAGCATCTCTCTTTCCGTCCTCGTTAGAGGTCGCACAGATTGGCTCACAGATGGCAGACATGGTGACAACGGTCGAGAGCAAGTGTCTAAGTGGAGAGGAGAGCGTCGCAGGAAGATGAGCTCATTCAGGGTGACAGAACATCAGAAGACAGCAGTGTGCTCGCCGCGTATCTTCCATACAGAGACGGATGGCAGGTAGACGGGTTATTATAAACGACTGGAAGAGAGAGAGACGTCAACATGTTGCCATGGCAACACACTGTATATTGTCATTGCTTGTTCGGCCGTTGTAATTTGATGTGCACCTGGAGATTGTTATTTTATTGGAAATTGTTGTGCTGGGCTTAAGATAATGTAATTTATTTGAGTTATGATTGGAAACATTATGAGGTACTCCTATCCTCCACTGGTTGTCAATGTGGTTGATCTATTTCATGTACCTACCTCAATTCAATTGATTTAATTTAATAGGAGTGGGATTAACTACCCCACATTCTAGAATCAATTTTCAGTGAGATACATTTAAATCTAGCTTGAGGTAGTCACCTCATACAAGTACTTTGGAGTATGGCTAGACGGTACACTGTCCTTCTCTCAGCACATATCAAAGCTGCAGGCTAATGTTAAATCTAGACTTGGTTTTCTCTATCGTAATCGCTCCTCTTTCACCCCAGCTGCCAAACTAACCCTGATTCAGATGACCATCCTGCCCATGCTAGATTATGGAGACATAATTTATAGATCAGCAGGTAAGGGTGCTCTCGAGTGGCTAGATGTTCCTTATCATTCAGTCATCAGATTTGCCACCAATGCTCCTTATTTGCCACCAATGCTCCTTATAGGACACATCACTGCACTCTGTACTCTGTAAACTGGTCATCTCTGTATACCCGTCACAAGACCCACTGGTTGATGCTTATTTATAAATCCCTCTTAGGCCTCACTCTCCCCTATCTGAGATATTTACTGCAGCCCTCATCCTCCACATACAATACCCGTTCTGCCAATCACATTCTGTTAAAGGTCCCCAGAGCACACACTTCCCCGGGTCACTCGTCTTTTCAGTTCGCTGCAGCAAAAGACTGGAACGAGCTGCAACAAACACTCAAACTGGACAGTTTTATCTCAATCACTTCATTCAAAGACTCAATCATGGACACGCTTACTGACAGTTGTGGTTGCGTTGCGTGATGTATTGAGGTCTCTACTTTCTTGCCCTTTGTGCTGTTGTCTGTGCCCAATAATGTTTATACCATGTTTTGTGCTGCTACCATGTTGTGCTGCTACCATGCTGTGCTGTCATGTGTTGCTGCCATGCTATATTGTTGTCTTACACAGAACCCAAACCGGCTGTGCGCGTGTGCCATTGTGCGCCATAGTGCATACATTTATTTTGTCCCCCCTCACCAAACGCGATCACGACACTTCAAATATCAAAACAAACTCTGAAACAATTACATTAATTTGGGGACAGGTCGAAAAGAATTAAACAATTTATGGCAATTTAGCTAGCTAGCTTGCACTTGCTAGCTAATTTGTCATATTTAGCTAGCTTGCTGTTGCTAGCTAATTTGTCCTGGGATATAAACATTGAGTTGTTATTTTACCTGAAATGCACAAGGTCCTCTACTCCAACAATTAATCCACACATAAAACAGTCAACCGAATCATTTCTAGTCATCTCTCCTCCTTCTAGGCCTTTTCTTCTCTTGACTTTATATTGCGATTGGCAACTTTCATAAATGAGGTGCATTAGCGCCACTTACCTAGTTCGTCTTTCAGTCACCCACTTGGGTATAACCAATGAGGAGATGGCACGTGGGTACCTGCTTCTATAAACCAATGAGGAGATGGGAGAGGCAAGACTTTCAGCGCGATCTGCGTCACAAATAGAAGTTACTTCTATTTTAGCCCTTGGTAACGTAGACACACGCGAGCGATGTGGTCAGCCAGTTAGGTCTGTCTGTATGTAGTTTGTGTTGTCTCTAATTGTGATGAGTGTTTTGTCCCATATTTATTTATTATTATTATTATTATTATTATTATTTTAATCCCATTCCCCATCCCCGCAGGATGCCTTTTGCCTTTTGGTTAAAAAAAAACACAAAAAAAAGTAAATAAGAATTTGTAAATAAGAATTTGTTCTTAACTGACCTGCCTAGTTAAGTAAAGATTAAGTAACATTCAAAAACATTGTTGGCAAATAGATCATCTTTTCCTTGTGTGGCGAACTTTGATCGGCGGCGCCGACTGAGATGGCCGCCTCGCTTCGCGTTCCTAGGAAACTATGCAGTTTTTTGTTTTTTTACGTGTTATTTCTTACATTAGTACCCCAGGTCATCTTAGGTTTCATTACATACAGTCGAGAAGAACTACTGAATATAAGATCAGCGTCAACTCACCATCAGTACGACCAAGAATATGTTTTCCGCGACGCGGATCCTGTGTTCTGCCTTACAAACAGGACAACGGAATGGATCGCATGCAGCGACCCAAGGAAACGACTCCGAAAAAGAGGGAAACGCGGCGGTGTTCTGGTCAGACTCCGAAAAAGGGCACATCGCGCACCACTTCCCAGTATTCTTCTTGCCAATGTCCAGTCTCTCGACAACAAGGTTGATGAAATCCGAGCAAGGGTGGCATTCCAGAGGGACATCAGAGACTGCAACGTTCTCTGCTTTACGGAGACATGGCTTACTGGGAAAACGCTATCCAGGGCGGTACAGCCAACGGGTTTCTCCACGCATCGCGCCGACAGAAACAAACATCTATCTGGTAAGAAGAGTGGAGGGGCGTATGCCTCATGACTAACGGGACATGGTGTGATGAAGGAAACATACAGGAACTCAAATCCTTCTGTTCACCTGATTTAGAATTCCTCACAATCAAATGTAGACCGCATTATCTTCCAAGAGAATTCTCTTCGATTATAATCACAGCCGTATATATCCCCCCCAAGCAGACACATCGATGGCTCTGAACGAACTTTATTTAACTCTTTGCAAACTGGAAAACATTTATCCGGAGGCTGCATTCATTGTAGCTGGGGATTTTAACAAAGCCAATCTGAAAACAAGACTCCCTAAATTTTATCAGCATATCGATTGCGCAACCAGGGGTGGTAAAACCTTGGATCATTGTTACTCTAACTTCCGCGACGCATATAAGGCCCTGCCCCGCCCCCTTTCGGAAAAGCTGACCACGACTCCATTTTGCTGATCCCTGCCTACAGACAGAAATTAAAACAAGAGGCTCCCACGCTGAGGTCTGTCCAACGCTGGTCAGACCAAGCTGACTCTACACTCCAAGACTGCTTCCATCACGTGGACTGGGACATGTTTCGTATTGCGTCAGATGGGAATATTGACGAATACGCTGATTCGGTGTGCGAGTTCATTAGAACGTGCGTCGAAGATGTCGTTCCCATAGCAACGATAAAAACATTCCCTAACCAGAAACCGTGGATTGATGGCAGCATTCGCGTGAAACTGAAAGCGCGAACCACTGCTTTTAATCAGGGCAAGGTGTCTGGCAACATGACTGAATACAAACAGTGCAGCTATTCCCTCCGTAAGGCTATTAAACAAGCTAAGCGTCAGTACAGAGACAAAGTGGAATCTCAATTCAATGGCTCAGACATAAGAGGCATGTGGCAGGGTCTACAGTCAATCACGGACTACAAGATGAAATCCAGCCCAGTCACGGACCAGGATGTCTTGCTCCCAGGCAGACTAAATAACTTTTTTGCCCGCTTTGAGGACAATACAGTGCCACTGACACGGCCTGCAACGGAAACATGCAGTCTCTCCTTTACTGCAGCCGAGGTGAGTAAGACATTTAAACGTGTTAACCCTCGCAAGGCTGCAGGCCCAGACGGCATCCCCAGCCGCGCCCTCCGAGCATGCGCAGACCAGTTGGCCGGTGTGTTTACGGACATATTCAATCAGTCCCTATACCAGTCTGCTGTTCCCACATGCTTCAAGAGGGCCACCATTGTTCCTGTTCCCAAGAAAGCTAAGGTAACTGAGCTAAACGACTACCGCCCCGTAGCACTCACTTCCGTCATCATGAAGTGCTTTGAGAGACTAGTCAAGGACCATATCACCTCCACCCTACCTGACACCCTAGACCCACTCCAATTTGCTTACCGCCCAAATAGGTCCACAGACGATGCAATCTCAACCACACTGCACACTGCCCTAACCCACCTGGACAAGAGGAATACCTATGTGAGAATGCTGTTCATCGACTACAGCTCGGCATTCAACACCATAGTACCCTCCAAGCTCGTCATCAAGCTCGAGACCCTGGGTCTCGACCCCGCCCTGTGCAACTGGGTACTGGACTTCCTGACGGGCCGCCCCCAGGTGGTGAGGGTAGGCAACAACATCTCCTCCCCGCTGATCCTCAACACGGGGCCCCACAAGGGTGCGTTCTGAGCCCTCTCCTGTACTCCCTGTTCACCCACGACTGCGTGGCCACGCACGCCTCCAACTCAATCATCAAGTTTGCGGACGACACAACAGTGGTAGGCTTGATTACCAACAACGACGAGACGGCCTACAGGGAGGAGGTGAGGGCCCTTGGAGTGTGGTGTCAGGAAAATAACCTCAAACTCAACGTCAACAAAACTAAGGAGATGATTGTGGACTTCAGGAAACAGCAGAGGGAACACCCCCTATCCACATCGATGGAACAGTAGTGGAGAGGGTAGCTAGTTTTAAGTTCCTCGGCATACACATCACAGACAAACTGAATTGGTCCACTCACACTGACAGCGTCGTGAAGAAGGCGCAGCAGCGCCTATACAACCTCAGGAGGCTGAAGAAATTCGGCTTGTCACCAAAAGCACTCACAAACTTCTACAGATGCACAATCGAGAGCATCCTGGCGGGCTGTATCACCGCCTGGTACGGCAACTGCTCCGCCCTCAACCGTAAGGCTCTCCAGAGGGTAGTGAGGACTGCACAACGCATCACCGGGGGCAAACTACCTGCCCTCCAGGACACCTACACCACCCGTTGTTACAGGAAGGCCATAAAGATCATCAAGGACATCAACCACCCGAACCACTGCCTGTTCACCCCGCTATCATCCAGAAGGCGAGGTCAGTACAGGTGCATCAAAGCTGGGACCGAGAGACTGAAAAACAGCTTCTATCTCAAGGCCATCAGACTGTCAAACAGCCACCACTAACATTGAGTGGTTGCTGCCAACACACTGTCATTGACACTGACCCAACTCCAGCCACTTTAATAATGGGAATTGATGGGAAATGATGTAAATATATCACTAGCCACTTTAAACAATGCTACCTTATATAATGTTACTTACCCTACATTATTCATCTCATATGCATATGTATATACTGTACTCTACAACATCGACTGCATCCTTATGTAACACATGTATCACTAGCCACTTTAACTATGCCACTTTGTTTACTTTGTCTACACACTCATCTCATATGTATATACTGTACTCGATACCATCTACTGTATGCTGCTCTGTACCATCACTCATTCATATATCCTTATGTACATGTTCCTTATCCCCTTACACTGTGTATAAGACAGTAGTTTTGGAATTGTTAGTTAGATTACTTGTTGGTTATCACTGCATTGTCGGAACTAGAAGCACAAGCATTTCGCTACACTCGCATTAACATCTGCTAACCATGTGTATGTGACAAATAACATTTGATTTGATTTATTTGATTTGATTGGTTAATTGAAAAATGAATGGGTGAAATGAAACTCGGGTACTCGGGTACTCATTCACTGCCTGTAATCGACTGTCTTTAACCAATATATTCGATGTCGGCTCTTCCTATCATTGTGAAGCAGAATTCACCAAGCGTTGGATTGTTCACCCACTAATAGGGAACGTGAGCTGGGTTTAGACCGTCGTGAGACAGGTTAGTTTTACCCTACTGATGATGTGTTGTTGCAATAGTAATCCTACTGTCTTTGTAAAACTAGTTGGGAGGGTAGGGTCTCAAAAAGATACATTTTCCTGAGAACGCGCCATTGAGTCGGCCGAGTAGGAGAACATATATCAAAGTCCAACGACACATTCAGAAAGTAAGACGTAGATATAGTTATATTCATTGAACAAAATTGAAATAATTTAATTGTTGGCATAATTCATTAAGTCCTAAACTCATTTTATACTCAGGCGCCTCGGTGGATTAATTACTGTTGGATTTGGGATTTATAATAGCACAGAATCAATGCTCCTGACAAAACAGAATGATTTATAGTCTGGCTTCCTGTTTTCCCTCTATTGCTAGTTAGAGGGATGGGAAGGAACAAGGTTGTCATTTAACTTGTGACAAATTAGTGGTTACCATGGTGGCATCTGAATGAGTCACTATCAGAATCAGAAATTACCCAGTAATTAGGTTTCTGCAGGATAATGGGCTGTATTCACTTGGCAATAAGGGTCCTAAAAGTATCACAGGCCGGGTAGAAGTCTTATTTACCTAACCCGTACTTTACCCAAAGGTTGCGAGTTCGAATCTCATCAGACAACTAGAGCATATTAGCTAATTAGGAACTTTTCAACTACTTGCTACTTTGCAACTACTTAGCATGTTAGCTAACTCTTCCCCTCACCCTAACCTTAAACCTTTAACCTAACTCCTAAACTTAACCCTAACCCAACCACAAGGCTAGCTAACATTAGCAAACTAGCTGACATTAGAACCTAGTTAGAATTCGTAAAATGTCCTGTTTTGCAAATTCGTAACATATCATACAAAACGTAACATATACTCAATAGAGTGTCTCGGATTTATGTTAAGAATAATACGAAATGCTATGAGGCCAGGTTTTGGGTAGAATTGCAGGGCAGAAGAGTGGGGGTTGAATGAGCCAATTGGAAGCACTGTACATTATTCTTGTTCTATGTGTGCAGAACAGTGTCCATCTGGTGTGTAAAACAAACCATAGACGCTTAGTGAACCCAAGCGATGAGTCAGGGTGATGGTAGGTCAGCACTGCTCAGGGCAAGGTCACCTGGTGGACTGGCAGACCGCTTCAACAACACAGACAGATGGACAGTCGTATCCTCCAGCCAGGAGACTATGGATTATTTATACTCATGCGATACAATGTTTGAATATTGGATGCAGCATATTACTATTCTTTCATTAGTATAGTCATGTTTTAAATATTATTTACAATTATGAAAGGTATTCTTTTTAAGGTTTTTGAAATAGTACTATAGAGCAAAAGCGTGATTGAATGATAAGCTTTCAATGACTCCCTACAGTGCTATTCCAACAAGTCTATTTTAATGTACTATCCGTAAAGACTTAGAAAGTCTCACGCATTAAATGAGAGCGGACCAAATTGTCGGTACGGTGCCTTGCACATTAATAAGTCACGGTGCCTGAGCTCTTCTGAGGGAGTGTGAGGAGGATGTGGGGAGATTTGTGAAGACAGAGGCGGCCATTTCTGCCCATTAAAAGCAGTCTTTAGTTGCTAATCTACTAGCTACCTCATACTAGCTCCAGAAGACCACAGGATTTCACAGAGTAGGTAGGAGTGTGAGCAGAGCTGATACTGAACCACAATGCACTTTCAGTATTAAATATCCAATAAAGGATTAGTGTTTTAAGCTTTTGTTCTCATTTGCATAACAAAGACATTTGAAATTAATTAGCACCTGTTATTTAAAATAACTTAGCTCCATGGTAACGAGATATTTGGGTAAATTTAATTAGTTTCTCAGTTTTCAATGGATTTAGTTGGCATTGACCCAAGCGCTATAAAGGCTGAGAAGCCGCAGAGAAGGTGCTTGGTTAGTGGAACGGTGCAGGGATGTATAGAATGGTGTCAAATGTGCCATCTCAGCAGGTAAAGGCACTAGTTAACCTGACGTATAGCCTCATTGCATTTGGTCCAGCAGTAGCCAGAATGACTGAAACCATTTCAATATCTTTATGATATTGAAGCAGCTAAACAATGCTACCTTTTCTTCAAACATTCATCATAGTTTCAAGTAAAATGGGTCTGGTCCTACCTTAAAGCACTTAATGCAATGCATTGGCTTTTTTACAAGACAAGATAGCACTCAGTTTGTCATTATCAAGACACAAGGTGAGACCCAAATGCAAACACAGGAGGAGGATGGTTGGAGTCTTACAATGTTTATTCATCCAAAGGTGGTAGGCAAGAGAATGGTTGTGGACAGGCAAAGGTCAAAACCAGATCAGAGTCCAAGAGGTACAGAGTGGCAGACAGGCTCATGGTCAAGTCAGGCAGAATGGTCAGGCAGGTGGGTATAAAGTCCAGAAACAGGCAAGTTTCAAAACCGAAGGACTAGAAGAAGGAGAAGGTAAAAAGCACGAGTTGACTTGAAAACATACAAGACAAACTGGCACAGAGAGACAGGAAACACAGGGATAAATGCACTGGGGAAAACAAGCAACACCTAGAGGGGGTGGAGACAATAATGAGGACAGGTGAAACTGATCAGGGTGTGACAATCATGCTGCACTTTAAAACTGTGTACCCAATAAAAGCAGTCATATACTGTTCTGTACAAACAGCCCAATATGATTGTCTCAAAGCATTTCCACTCACACATGTTGAATACGCGCCAGTCGAAATAAAGGTCCACATCAATTATGGCCCATAACCCACAGGACAGGATTCTCCTCCAATCTCAAAAATGTGAATGGCACAAAACTCAAGAGAGTAGTAGCAGGAGTGAGTCAGGGAACAGAGATGTACAGAAACGTTTTTTGATGAATCCAGAGAAGGACATGTGTGGTCATCTCTCTCCCATCATCCCCATGCTTCATGCCTGAGCCAGGCCTGATTGTCACTTCAGCTCATCCTGGATGTTTTGTAATTCCTGTCTCTATCTGTTAGCTTGGTCTGTCACTGTGGAAGAGCTGGGGAGATGATAATGGAGCCTTATTGGCACAGAGCAGCCCATGATTGTATCTCTGTGAGGAGGAAAGGGGGTAACAGATAAAGGGAGAGAGGGAGGCAGAGAGAAAGGGAGAAAAATACAAAAGAGAGAGGAAGTGAAATTGAAAGGGGAATAAAGTTAGCCAATAGAAACATGAGAAAGAAAGAGAGCTAGATCAAGTAACTACAGAGAAGGAAGGTTATGTTAAATCATGCATGCCTGGGCAGTGAGGGCAGAGAATTGAAAAGAGGTGTCTGAGCAGAGCACAGTGTAGGACTGTCCAACCTCCCTTCAGAACCAAATTACCCATCAGAAGGAGCCAATGGCAGGACACATGTCCCAGACCCCCAAAATAACCAAGATCAAAGACAAACATGAAAAACAAATTGACATCCCAAATTCTCCCAATATGTCAACAGCACCTGATGAATGTATATATGGCTTATTTGTTGTTGTTTACAGTGTATGTTCTTATCAAAGCCATATGTCTTTAAAGTACAGCTACTGTGTAGCACTTGCATACCTGACAATCGAGGATGAATTGCAGGCAGGGAGATTTTTATAAACACTCTCAAATCAACAAGGCATAACAAAGAGGATTGAGAGGCACATGGTGCAAGAAGAGCAGGCAGGCTGATGTAGAGAGAGTGAGAGAAGGACTCCAGAGATTATAGAACACAAAGCTTCTGTGGCTTCAGTTCCTGTCACTGTGTTTGCCTTGCTCCAGATGCAGCCTGGACAGGAGACCCCTGCTGTCTTACGGGAAGAGAATAGGCCCACAACACCTTAACTGTTTTTCTTTCTCATTAATCAAACACATCTCACCTTGCTTCTCTAAACATCAGGGAACACAGCACAGGGGACAAGGCAGGGGACCCAGAGTGCTTTTTCTGCCTGAAACCCAACAGATGCCACTGTTTGCCATGTCCCTCGCAGCTCCGCACCGTATAGGAGCACAGGAGAGGAGAGCAGATGCAGCAGGCACGAGGTTGGATAGCGCAAACGGCACTTTCCAGGGAAGTTTCTCTGTTTCCTCTATCATTTATGTGTCTTACCTCTGGCAAAAGCACAACATCATTATGGGTAATGAAAGAAGCCCTTGCTTGTGGTATTTGTCACTGACATGCAAGTGGAGGCATACTTTAAATTAATTGATCTGATTTCGTACTCTTTACATCACATCACAGGAATTGATTGGTGGTGCAATGCTAAGCACTTAGTCTGAGTAATGTTTGAGTAATGTTCTTTTAAGCATGGTCTCTCATCAGTTTAGAGTATTATTATAGAGGTACAGGTAGGGCTGTGGTGGTCACAAAATTCTGTCAGCCAGTGATTGTCAAACAAATAACTGCCGGTCTCACTATAATTGACCGTTAATTAACAAAAACACATTTAGTATCTCCTTGCTTCCACACATAGCCCACAAGCCACTGATGCATTTGGAACATCTACATTTTAAAAAGTCTAATAAATTAATGTAATATAGCCTACACCTTCACAATAAATTAATTATTTATTTTAGACAGATCTAAAGAAACATGACTTGAAGAAAGTGCAGTCTATTTCAGAAGAACATAATAGCATAAGTTGTCCTTATGTTAGGTTCTAATTTGGCTATGCCATATGGATGTGGGCTACACTAATTAATTTAGCAGACAAGATTTGCTTCGAATTGCATGCCATTATTTTATATTATTTTATAGGATGAAGAATACAATTGAACAAAGCTGAATAAAATAGAAAGGATATTTTTGTTATGCAGGTGAATGAGGACCCAAAAGCGACTTGGCGAAAACAGAGTCTTTAATCCAGTTTAAGGAAATAGCAATACTCCTAGACAAATCGGAGCGGTAAATAAAGCATAAAAACAATTTCACTCGTAATCACGAGAACTGACTGGAGACTCGATAATAAACTGCAGGTTGCCTCGGGAAGGCACTTTACCGTAGCAGACTCAGACACCTGCTCACCACGCAGCATCTGAGGGAAACACGACACGACAGGGCGATACAAAGACACAGCACGGTGAACAATATACAAGGATCCGACAGGGCAGAAACGGAAAACAAGGGGAGAAATAGGGACTCTAATCAGGGGAAAAGATAGGGAACAGGTGTGGGAAGACTAAATGATTGATTAGGGGAATAGGAACAGCTGGGAGCAGGAACGGAACGATAGAGAGAAGAGAGAGAGAGAGGGAGAGAGAAAAAGGGGAACGAACCTAAAAAGACCAGCAGGGGGAAAACGAACAGAAGGAAAAGCAAAATGACAAGACAATATAAGACAAAACATGACAATTTTCTTCAAAAACGATTTGAGTGAGTGTGCACCTTCTGTGTTCAGCATTTTAATAAGAAATAGGTACACCTATATGCTTAGTTTAGAGTTATTAGTTATTAGTTGTTCTACAAACGTTGGGCTATAAGTTTTGATTTTTTATACATTTTATGGCTGCATGATGCTACTGAAAAAAGTTGCTTGAAAGGCATGAGTTCTGTTTGGCTTTTTGCGCAGGCTGTACACTGTTCATCAGCCTCTCATTCACAATTTGACAAGCACTTGATAATGCCTCATATTTACAGGCAGCATCCCCTTTATCTGGATGTAATGCCCCCTAAAAAAATACTTTTGCGGCCAGTGGCGTTTGTGCCCTTGGACTAAATATAATAATGATAATTCCCTTCTCCCTGAGAGCGGCGTGCTCCGAAGCACCTCTCGCTCACATGGCTCTCCATCATATGATCGGGTCTTTCTCACAGGCTACAAGTAAAGACAGACACATCGGGGACGCAACTGCGCAAGTTTTTATCCAATTCCGAGGTGCATATTGAAGATATTGAACATTGAAGAACATTGAACATTTACTTTTCATCAGCCAACAAGATGAGGAGGCCAAACGAACAACAAAGCACAAGGCAATGTCAATATACTACTCACCATAGTACAAAGGTTGACATATTCTATTCTGCGAGAGAAATAAATATTTGAAACATAGTCTGGGACAGTTGTGGGATGCGATAGATCCCAAATGAATACACACTAAACTCAGGTGCTGCTTATAGTGGGGCAAAAAAGTATTTAGTCAGCCACCAATTGTGCAAGTTCTCCCACTTAAAAAGATGAGAGCGGCCTGTAATTTTCATCATATGTACACTTCAACTATGACAGACAAAATTAGAAAAAAAATCCAGAAAATCACATTGTAGGATTATTAATGAATTTATTTGCAAATTATGTTGGAAAATAAGTATTTGGTCACCGACAAACAAGCAAGATTTCTGGCTCCTGTCCACAACCTCAAACAGTCACACTCCAAACTCCACTATGGCCAAGACCAAAGACCTGTCAAAGGACACCAGAAACAAAATTATAAACCTGCACCAGGCTAGGAAGACTGAATCTGCAATAGGTAAGCAGCTTGGGTTGAAGAAATCAACTGTGGGAGCAATTATTAGGAAATGGAAGATATACAAGACCACTGATAATCTCCCTCGATCTGGGGCTCCAAGCAAGATCTCACCCGTGGGGTCGAAATGATCACAAGAACGGTGAGCAAAAATCCCAGAACCACACGGGGGGACCTAGTGAATGACCTGCAGAAAGCTGGGACCAAATTAACAAAGCCTACCATCAGTAACACACTACGCCGCCAGGGACTCAAAATCCAGACGTGTCCCCCTGCTTAAGCCAGTACATGTCCAGGCCCGTCTGAAGTTTGCTAGAGA
This sequence comes from Oncorhynchus gorbuscha, assembly GCF_021184085.1. NCBI lineage: Eukaryota > Metazoa > Chordata > Actinopteri > Salmoniformes > Salmonidae > Oncorhynchus > Oncorhynchus gorbuscha. Next base: position 61,500,843 of record NC_060188.1, read on the forward strand.
GCATTTGGATGATCCAGAAGAATATTGGGAGAATGTCATATGGTCAGATGAAACCAAAATATAACTTTTTGTTAAAAACTCAACTCGTCGTGTTTGGAGGACAAAGAATGCTGAGTTGCATCCAAAGAACACCATACCTACTGTGAAGCATGGGGGGGGGAAACATCATGCTTTGGGGCTATTTTTCTGCAAAGGGACCAGGACGACTGATCCGTGTAAAGGAAAGAATGAATGGGCCATGTATCGTGAGGTTTTGAGTGAAAACCTCCTTCCATCAGCAAGGGCATTGAATATGAAACGTGGCTGGGTTTTTCAGCATGACAATGACCCCAAACACACCGCCCGGACAATGAAGGAGTGGCTTTGTAAGAAGCATTTCAAGGTCCTGGAGTGGCTTAACCAGTCTCCAGATCTCAACCCCATAGAAAATCTTTGGAGGGAGATGAAAGTCCGTGTTGCCCAGCAACAGCCCCAAAACATCACTGCTCTAGAGGAGATCTGCATGGAGGAATGGGCCAAAATACCAACAACAGTGTGTGAAAACCTTGTGAAGACTTACAGAAAACGTTTGACCTCTCATTGCCAACGAAGGGCATATGAGTATTGAGATAAACTTTTGCTATTGAACAAATTCTTATTCTCCACCATCATTTGCAAATAAATTAATAAAAAATCCTTCAATGTGATTTTCAGGATTTTTTCTCTCATTTTCTCTGTCATAGTTGAAGTGTACCTATGATGAAAATTACAGGCCTCCCTCATATTTTTAAGTGAGAGAACTTGCACAATTGGTGGCTGACTAAATACTTTTTTGCCCCACTGTATAATATATGTGTGAATGCATTCGTTTTGATTTAGAATGGACCGTTATCATGCACCTGTCTCGAAACAGGAGCTGAGGAAAAATACATGTCATCTAATATCGAATGGAGGACGCTTTTCCCGTGGTTCATATTCATGCCAGCCAGATAGGCTATACTCCTGTTGTAAAGAGAAGCAATGTGCTTAATATTAGGAAAGTTGAGAAAAATATAGTAGACCTAACTAATAGAAAGCTGATGGGACCCTCCTCTTTTTAATAGAGGCCATTATTCTGTTTTGTCACGCAATTGCATAGCCTATTGCGCAACATGAGCATGAGCTCATGGGCTCTCATGAAGTTTTTGATTAGATTTTTGATTACATTTCCATTGATGTCAGAGTGATTAGAGGGACAATAGAGTTCTGAGTACCAGGCAGTTAGCAAGTAAGGTAGGCTACTAATTACCATCAGTAGCATCAGAGCTTGGAGAAGCATAATTAACGTAACTAAATGGTCAGGTGGAATGTGACTGCCTTCATGACTCGTGACCGCTGGTGTGGCAGTAATACTGTACAGGGTTGGTATTTGTAATCTTTCCTTATGAAGAGATCACAGATCTGTTAAATGAGGGAGACACCCAAAATGTTTTGGAGCTTTTGGAGCAATAAAACTCCCATTTCAAATACTTATTTATTGGTAGAATATTAATACTTTTTTGTGTTGTAAAAACTCTGATTTATCTTGAGTCCTTTCAGTGCTTCAAGTGACACAGTCTCACAGTGCTTCCTCTTCATTTTGTCATCAAGAGGAAATGCACTTTATTACATATGAGAGAGGTATAACATGAAAGGTACATTCTCTGTCATTGCCATAGAACATATCACTAAATCATCACCAAAAAAGTCAGACAGTTTATTATTGTACTTAGAGAAATCCATGGCCTCTCCTCTCCTCTCCTCTCCTCTCCTCTCCTCTCCTCTCCTCTCCTCTCCTCTCCTCTCCTCTCCTCTCCTCTCCTCTCTCTCTCTCTTCTCTCCTCTCCTCTCTCTCCTCTCTCTCTCCTCTCTCTCTCCTCTCCTCTCTTCTCCTCTCCTCTCTTCTCTTCTCTTCTCTTCTCTTCTCTTCTCTTCTCTTCTCTTCTCTTCTCTTCTCTTCTCTTCTCCTCTCCTCTCCTCTCTGTCAGATGTGGCTGAGCCTGAGGCTTTGCTTCCTGGGCAGGGCCTCCTCCATTAACAGGCTGTGGACCTGAGGGCCAGGGAGCACCAGGATAGGCCCCTGGTTAGGGATGCAGATATGGTCTGTCCCACGGGGTCCAGGGCCAGAGGGCCAGAGCTCCTAATTTGTCTTGAGCGCCAGAGAAGAATGCATGGACTGGTAATAAAACATGTCACATTCAACCACCTCACCTGCACCCCAACTGGTGCAGATCTTGTTTTACTTGACCACCTGCTATTGGGTTATCGATTCACTGCTACTAATTAACCCGTGGATTTACCCATGCTAAAATGGAAAAGCCGAGAGACCCGTACTGCTCCAGATTGGCATCGTCTGTCCGTATCTGTCACCAGAGGAAGAAGAGAGGGAGAGAGGACAAGGAGTATGGACTGAAGCATGTAAATCTTTCAACCTTCATTCAAAGACCGAACATGATATTTTCACGCTTTTGTGAGAGTGAACCCCAGCCATAGCGACAGAAGATATATGTAATGGATGGATATATCTGACTGTACATCAGTATGTAATGCACATCACACTCTCTAGTGTAAATGCAATAGTGTTTCAGTATGAGCATTCATGCCTGCACTGCATGCAGTATATACATTCCCATTGGTAATACCTATTCAGAGCATACTCCACCTTTACACTGTTGTGTTCGTCTGGGCTCATCACATCTCTAAATAGACCTGCCTCCTCACGCACGCACACACACACAACCACGTTTGATGTGTTTCCCACAACCACTTCCCCTCCTATTAAAAGAGGGTTGTGATGACATAAGCAGTCATCTATTACAACAACAGGCTATCGGTTTTAAAGTCATTACATTCATGTTTTTACCTGGCTGTTTTGCATTCTACCAACATATTGGGATAGGCAAAATCCCTGGAAAAAATAGACCTCAAATGCATCCTTGTTGTTTTCACCTAAAGAGAGTTACCTTGCAATCTAAAACTACAACTGCAGGGACAACAGCATGAACACATAAATGAGAGATCACTCAGCAAGACATTGTGTGAATGAATGAATGAGTGAGAGTGAGAGTGAATGAGAGTCGTCCCCCAGCAGCGGTGCACCGGAGTGATCATTTTTGCCTCACTGCCGTTACAACCCATTAAATAACATATGCCTTGATGATCCCATTTAAATGATTGATATGGGCATCTCATCCAGCCCAGCTTTGCATTTGTGATGAATTGTAGCTTAATGAAAATGTGTATTTTGTGAAAGCCAAGCACAATCAGATGGATCTGTATTTAATGAGCAACACCTGGGTTTTAGCAGTGGACTATTAGGCCAAACAGAAAAGGTTTGGGTGTAAATCAAGGTCACACTCAAAGACTTATTCAAGGTCACACTCAAAGACACACTTATTACAGTAAATTACTTTAGTGTTACTTTAGGTCAAATCAAAGGTGTTACCATCTGGCCATGAAGGAACAGCTCCTGTAGCCTACTTGCACGTCGGTTTAGCTTGGCCAAGGCAGACACTTCCGAGTAAAATGGGAAAATGCATACAATATCTTGAAAAATGTTATGTGACAATAGTCAATCATTGCTCTCAGTGTAACACTGATAGCAATGATTGAGTATTGCCACTGTGAATGACGAGATTTGCCATTTGCTTGGTCTCAGTGGGCAGATTTTATTTGAAATTTACAGCTGACATACAAATGGAGGGCCAACATCATTGTGTGAAATGTTGTTTACAAGCGAAGGACAAGAGTATCTTACGTCTAAGAATTACCCATCCTAATCTTAATCTTCATTACTCCCTGAGGCAGAAGGACATTTGTCTGGCTTTAACAATTTTGATGAAGTCTGCTAGCAGTGACATCAGCACAGACTGCCTGAGTGACAATTTGCCATTAATTCCACCAGCATACAACAGCATCCTGGGATCAGTCTACCCTTTCCTTGCTATTCATCACAATATGGCACCCCTATTGTACATTAATAATCATTCTCTGGTCCCAAATTGCGCTGTGGAGACAATGAGACAGGCGGATGGCCCGCCGTTCCTCTCTCTCCTCTCTCCCCCGTGTTGTGTGGGAGTCAAGGTTGCCCGCTGCTTGCCTGCCTGGGCTCTGGTGGATTAGTTCATTTCCCGTTGTCGTCTGGAAGCCATCTATTATGGAGATGTCAAAGGGTGCAGCATGGAGCACGGAGGTAGCCTATCCCAGGATGCCATGGGGGTGTTCCCCCGCCAGGCGCGTCCACCGGGCCAACAGGAGTAACCGAATGTTAGGCTCGGAGGGGGATCAGCATCAGGGATCGCGGCCGGGAGTGGCTCGGCACATTTAGTTCTGATTAATCCACAGGAATCTAGGAATCAGACCTGTTACTCCTGGGGCTCCGGGTGCTCCCTCTACGAAGGCCTATTCATTACACTGATGACACACACAGTCACTCATATCCCTGTTATAAATGTCTATTCATTGTTAAAGTGTTGTTTCTGTTATGCACACTGGCATTAAGCTGGGGATGTGACGTCTCCCTGTTATTACTGTCAATTCACTGAAACTGCTGTAATGGAGGTACAGCTGTATTATTAGTGTGACGCTCATAAGGTTATAGTATCAAATGTTATGTATAGAACATATTCTGGATATTGTTGGTGTAATCCACTCGTATTTTGGGCGAGTCTTCCAAGGATTTCCATTGGGAATTGTTTATGCTTCTTGCCGCCAGCAGGGAGCGTGATAGGAGTGCAAGCGCAGAGGTTTGCGTCTCAACTCTAGGAGGACACCTGTGGACAACTTTAACCGTTTCCTTCTGTCTTCCTTTCATTTATTCTGTTTAACAAGTATGTAGTGTACACAATCACATTATCTACAGGAAATGTTAGAGTTGAAATGATTATGAAGTTGTAAAGTTTAAATGTGTAAATTGATCGAGTGAAAACTGTTAGCGATCTCACCATAGAGATGAATGGGTTTGCAGCTAGATTAGCCAATAGTATAACATTAGACAAAATGGTGCCTGCTAATATTCTGTTTTTAACTTTTTGATTCATAGCTTCTCTAAGATAATATTGTGGTTTATTTTCTACTTAATTTATATTGTAAAGGCCTTTACATCTCCCCACCCAAGTGTGATATACAGTACCAGTCAAAAGTTTGGACACACCTACTCATTCAAGGGTTTTGTAGAATAATAGTGAAACATCAAAACTACGAAATAACATATATGGAATCATGCAGTAAACCAAAAATATATTTTATATTCTTCAAAGTAGCCACCCTTTGCCTTGATGAGAGCTTTGCACACTCTTGGCATTCTTTCAACCAGTTTCACCTGGAATGCTTTTCCAACAGTCTTGAAGAAGGTCCCACAAATGCACTTGCTGAGCACTGGCTGCTTATTCTTCACTCTGCGGTACAACTCATCCCAAACCATCTCAATTTGGTTGAGGTCGGGTGATTGTGGAGGCCAGGTCATCTGATACAGCACTCCATCACTCTCCTTCTTGGTTAAATAGCCCTTACACAGCCTGGAGCTGTGTTGGGTCATTTTCCTGTTGAAAAACAAATGATAGTCCCAATAAGCGCAAACCAGATGGGATGGTGTAGAAAAGGCCCATGGAGTTGGTGGAATAATCCTTTAATTCATGGCCACTTGCTCAGCTGGGCCAGGGACGCTTTAATTAGATCAGGTGGAAATGTCCGACAGATCTCAAATCATTAAAAGGAGGAAATCGCCATCGCCCAAACTCGCTGCTTTCTCTTCCTTAACTCTGTATAAATAAATCCAACGAATCTGCTACCTTTCATCTGAACTATCTGTTGTGATAGGAAGAGCGGGCCAACAGTTATTGTTTATAGTTATCACTGCGGTGAGTGGCTTGGAGCGCACGCTTCAAAACTATTGTGTAATGTAAATGAACAATAATCACGGCCCTACAGATCATCACAGGCCAAATATGTCATTGATATATGGTTAATATGTAATGAAATTACATGGACATATGAAGACAAACTTGAAAGGGTGAAATATGAAACGTCATTGTGTCACGCCCTGACCTTAGAGAGACGTTTTATTTCTCTATTTGGTGAGGTGTGATGTGGGATGGGCATTCTATGTTTTGTATTTCTTTGGTTTTGGCCGAGTGTGGTTCCCAATCAGAGGCAGCTGTCTATCGTTGTCTCTGATTAGGAATCATACTTAGGTAGCCTGTTTTCCCACCTATGTTGTGGGATCTTGGTTTTTGTTAGCTCTGTGAAGCTGGCAGAACGTGGCGTTTGTTATTCCTTTTGTTTGGTGTTCTGAGTATTAAAGATCATGAACACTTACCACTCTGAACCTTGGTCTACTTCTTCAGATGAACGTTACACATTGTTTGTTGAACTGATCAATTCTGATATCAAACTGATGGAGATTATAGATTGAATTATTTGTATTATTATTCTCCTGATTATGATGAATAGTTAAAAGCCTAAATGACTCAAAATGAGATACCATGCTGCCCTCCAAGAGTTCTCCCTTGCTGTCCAATCCCTGACCTCGATGCTCCAATCTGTTGAAGGAGAAGTCGGGAAAGAGCTGAAATATGGCTCCCACGTGGACAGGCTTCTTAGCAAGCTTCCAGACTACCTCGGAGACAGTTTCATCGAACATTGTTTGAACAAGGGCATCCTGAAAAAGAGCTCGAGAGGCACCTATTCCCTCAAAGACCTGGCCGCATGGTTGCAGGTGAAGGCGAGGGTGAAGAGCATCGCTCACCAGGCCACAATCTCAGCCACAGCCTTCGGAGAAAGGAAGGAGTTTGAACGCAAGGAGGGACATATAAGGCAAAATCCCACAACCATGTACTTAAATAGTGAAGCAGGGAAGGAACACGGGAGGGAGGAACCCGGGAAGAAGACCTCGCTCAAGAGCAAGAACGTCAAATTCCAGCCTTACTGCCGCTATTGCAAAAGTAAGGGGCACTTCCTTGGCTCATGCCCCAGGATATAAAAGCTCACTCAACCTCAATTGAAGGCCTGGATAACTTCAGGCAAGTGATGCTGCAGGTGTGTTTGTAGCCATAAGGCGGGACCTGCACATTGAGGAAACTCTGCAATCGCTGTTAGGAAATCCATCACACAGTGTTGCATGATGTAATTCCCCAAGCACAGAAGGAATATGCTCATGGTAGGAGCTGCAAAGGAGCTCTACCTCGACCAGCAAAACCGCTACATTTTGGCTAGCTAGCAATTGCTGTGAAGTCACCAAAATTATTTGAATTAACGATTGAAGTAGCTACAGTATGTAATTTAACTCAACACTTAACTATTACAAAGTAATTTAAATTACAAAAAATCTGACTTTTTTTTCTCTGTCCTGTAGAACCACAATTGGCTACTTGATTTCAAAACTCATAACATGATCAGCGTCTCATCACCAACACAAAAAAAAGTACTTCCAGGTCACGGAATTTGGAAATGTTCTAAATGGAAATGTTCCAAACAAATGTCCCCAACGTAATAGTATAAAAGTGTCAACTGGTGGTTCCAAACTTCTTCCATTTAAGAATGATGGAGGCCACTGAGTTCTTGGGGACCTTCAATGCTGCGGAAATGTTGTGGTACCCTTCCCAAGATCTGTGCCTCGACACAATCCCGTCTCGGAGCTTTACGGCAATTCCTTCGACCTCATGGCTTGCTTTTTGCTCTGGCATGCACAGTCAACTGTGAGACCTTATATAGACAGGTGTGTGCCTTTCCAAACAAATCATGTCCAATCACTTGAATATACCACAGGTGGACTCCAATTAAGTTGTAGAAACATCTCAAGGATGATCAATGGAAACAATGTTTTCGCTTTGTCATTATGGGTTATTGTGTGTAGATTGCTGAGGAAATAGTTTTATTTGATCAATTTTAGAATAAGACTGTAACATAACAAAAAAGTAAATGTGTCTGAATACCTTCCCGAAGGCACTGTGTATGTAACAAGTAACGTTATTAAGAACTTGTCAGATGAAAGAAGTCATGATATTAGCCTCCATCTCAATCAGTAGTCTCTCTTATTGGAGATAATAAAAGCATTGCATCTTCATGAAAACAATTGGTGAAAGATAAAACAAAAATGCTGCAATTACATAAACTTGTGGTTATGTCAGAGGAGCAGTAGAAAGTGATGTTCTCTTATAGCTGTGGTTTTAAAACCACCCAAATTGATCGGATCTGTCTTGCAGAGGACTATTAAAACAACAACAGTCCAAAGCCTGGAGGACAGACTGTGGTTTGTAATAACATAACAGAGAGAGATTTATCTGATGAATTCCAGCAAAGTCCAAATTTCACAACCACAGCTGCGGGCTTATCCGTGCCTCTCCTTCCACTTCCCTCTCACAGGAGCGTATGGGAATTTGTTTGGCACTTTGACTTTGACATGTTTTGTTTGATCAAGATTCTAATTGGGGGGTTGTGTCAAAAAAATCCAACTTTACTCATTCATGTGACTAAAGTGATTATTCTGGGTCATGGACTCCTGGGCAGGGCCTGTGTTCCTCATACGGACCGTGGTGCTTCACTGTCCTACTGTCACTCACAGATTCCACTGAGAATTGTGAATAGGTTCTACTACATAGAGCCAGCAAGGGAAAAGCTTGGAGAGTGCTAGCCTTACAAAAAAAAACATAAAAGAATCATGTGAAAAAACACATGTATGAACAAATTCCTTTTTTTTCCACTTGTCAGAAGTGTGGATTTTGGACATGTGAAGTTTCACATGTTTATTTTTCATGTTTTATTTTTCATTACTCAGACATGGTTTTCCAACTCTTCACGTGATATTCCAAGTTCCACATGTCTGCTTTAGTAACCGGCAGGAATAGAACCCAAATCTCCCACAGGAGAAACCAATGTCTTCACCATTAGACCAACACTGGGTTTTACTTCCAATGTACCATATATTTATATATCACGTTTTAGGGAAGACCCAGATGCAGACCGTGTAGAAGTAACAAAAGTTTATTACTAGAACAGGGGGCAGGCAAAATGACAAGTCCAAAAAGTACAGAACGGCAGGCAGGCTCAGGGTCAGAGCAGGCAGAGGTCAATAATCCAGTGTGGTGGGACAAGGTACAGGACGGCAAGCAGGCAGGCTCAGGGTCAGAGCAGGCAGAGGTCAATAATCCAGTGTGGTGGGACAAGGTACAGGACGGCAGGCAGGCAGGCTAAGGGCAGGTAGAATGGTCAAAACCAGGAAAACTAGAAAACAGGAACTTTAGAAAAGTCAGGAGCAAGGGGGAAAACGCTGGTGGGCTTGATGTACAAAACAAATTGGCAACAGATAGAGAACAGGTATAAATACACAGGGGATAATGAGGGGAGATGGGAGACACCTGGTGGGGGGTGGAGACAAGCACAAAGACAGGTTAAACAGATCAGGGTGTGACATGATACATTTCTCAATCTCAGATTGACTGTTCAATTTAAAATAGGGCTGTCAAACATAATCGCAGGATTTTCTGCAGGATTTGCTGTGATTAATCATGATTAATAGCCAACTTCAGAATTTGATCAAATTGAGCTGTAATTTAAGATGTGTTATTGATATAAACAAGCATTACAAGATTATTGACCTCTTGTTTTTGTCCAAAGTAATGGTACAAATATAAATACATTTAATATCCAAAAGGTTTTTAACCAGCTAGCTACTTAGCTTGGCTACACTCATGTAAATGGGATAATCTCACAATTTTTTTACTTGGTCAAAACAATTAAATTATACATCAAAATGACCAGAAAACTAATAAGTTAAACATGTTATCTCTATTGGTTACATTAAAAACGTAGCCATGCGTAAAAAATATTGGAGACACAGAGAGCTAGCTTCACTGTTCTTTTCACTGTGCCTCTTCCAATGGTCACGGACCAATGTACGAAGAAGAGGTGCACGCCTGCAGCAGTAACACTCTGAATGCCTCCCCCTAATGGCTACATGTATATCAGATTTTAGTTTTCAAATTTAACCTTTAATTAATTAGGCAAGTCAGTTAAGAACAAGTTCTTATTTACAATGATGGCCTACACCGACCAAACCTGGATGACGCTGGGCCAATTATGGGACTCCCAATCATGGCCAGTTGTGATACAGCCTGAATTTGAACCAGGTAGTCTGTAGTGACACCTCTAACACTGAGATGCAATGTCTTAGACCGCTGCGCCACTCGGGATTAATTAATTTAACACCATTGAGAACTACAATAATAATGGAGTGAATGGCTCAGAAAAAAGAAATACATATTTTAATGGCATTTCAATTTTTATACTCAGGTAGGCTAAATTACCTTATTCCAGAATGGCATTACATAATTTGCAATTCCACATGTGGAAACATTGCTACTGCAACATGTTAACCCCACCTATTCACATGTCAGGAGAATAACACTATTTCACCCCCACATGTGAACTTAAATTCCACATTTGAAAGTGATCATTTTCACGTGGAGTTTTCTCATGTGAAAATGCAAATGTCAAAGTGCCTCGCCTGCTTTGAAGCAACATTTTACCAAGCACTGCTAATCTACTGCACGGAAACAAGTTTAGCTTCTGACAGGAAGCATAACAGCCTTCCACTACAGTAAAATACTTCATGAACTCAAGGTTCTGGCATTATGCGGCCAAGCTGCAAAGCTATGACAATTTCTCTCCAAGAGATCTGATTGCACCCTAACCTTAATCTTATACCTCACCTTAAATTAACATAACCTTCCTGCACTCGAGGTTCTGCCATTCTTCTCATCCTAATCACAATCATCATCTTTTTCATTCTCATCCTGCTCTTCCTGCCCACTGTGCAACAGAATGCAGCCATCAGTATGAATTCTGGGTTCTGAACTACTGACTCTCTGACATGTCTGTTTTGTTGTGATGGAGACCTTTATTCTGCTCAGACCACTGGAGATGCAAGGACCAATTAAGATTCGATGCAGCGTTACCCTGGAGATTTGGGTCATCCCGGGGTCTAATTACTGAGGATGTTCTTCTCAGAACACTTGTGGGTTTGATTTATCACAGACAGTCAGGGACAAGTTCTATAGCTGTTTCATAGGAGAACACTGTATTTTAACCATGCACGTTTAACTTTTAACCATGCAACCATGCACTGTATTTTAACCAAGTTGTTTTTACTATCAAGTACATAATATTCAGCTCGTCACTTATAGTCTGTCTAATGTCCATCAGCCTCCCCAATGTGAAAAATAATATCCCTAACTCACAGTGATTACTGTTAAGAGTATTGGTCACCAAAAGGTTGCTGGTTTGAATCCCAGAGCCGACTAGGTGAAAAATCTGCCGATGTGCCCTTGAGCAAGACACTTAACCCTAATTGCTCATGTACGTCACTGAATAAGAATGTCTGCTAAATTACTAAAATGAAAGCATTAAGCACAGGTTGAGGTCGCCCTAGGATGGGAGAGAAAATTGAAATAAGATGCATATGGGTGGGGGTGGCACAAAGCATACCAGCTGAGACACACCTCATGTTGCTCTTCAGATGGATTTGTTGGAAAGGTCAAGATCTGTTTTCCCCAGCTGAAACCTTCCCCGTCTTTCTTCATCTCTCTCCCTCTCTCTCTCTTACATTTCTCTTCCTCTTTCACCCGATGCTCACAATAACCTTTCACTTCCTCCTTCTTTTCCTTGTTTTATTGTACTCACGCTACTCGATCTCTTGTTGTCTCTCACATACCAAACGTATTCACTTGAATTTTTATGTGCGTATGTGTTTCTCTCTCCCCCCTCTCTCGCTATCTCTTGCTCTTTCTTTCCCCCTCTTTCTCTCCCACTCTTTCTGCCATTAATCTCAATATCTCAGCAGAGGCAATCGTCTTCATCCTCCTTGGTCAGTCCATCTCCAGTCCAAGCGACAGGGGTTATAATTCCTACAGTATGTGATGTAGGTCACACTGCTCCCACAGACACTTTCATTTTCTCCCTGCCTATCAGATTAACACTGTCAGCTTGCCGGAGCCTGGGAGTAGATTAAGAGGAGTAGGTTCAGAATTATGTAGTGGTGTTGGGGGGACTCTGGTTGGCCGGTGAATCTTTAGGCCAGAGAGAGAGCCAGAAGGACTGTTTGGTTCTGCTCTCCACTGGGCAGCAGCAGGACTGGGAAGGGGGTTGGGGCGCAGCTGGAATGAGGGCAGGGACAGTCAGGAGGTCAAGGATGGGGCAAGAATATTTGGTCAAGCAGAGCTCATCACACCTGGATGACTAACAATCATCCTCTGTCCTTTCCCTTGTCCCAGACAAGCTGGGAAGGCTCCTTTCAGATGTGCGTCATGTTCTCTCTGAGTGTGGCTCCTCATGTTGACAGTAGGCTGTTTGATGAGCCCTTTAATTATATTCTCCTTCCGTCAGATTTCCAAGTAAATCAAAGTTAACAAACACAAGCAATGATTTGTCTCTGTAGTGTGGATGTTCTTCTCAAGTGTGTCTGAGGAGAGTGTTTGTAGAGTGCAGTTCTGTCTTGTCTCTTTGACTCGCGTGTTTTCGAGAGCAAAATCGCTAATTATGTTTCTCTCGACTGAGTTGCGACCGTTGGAGAGCCTAATCTCTTACGTAAAGACCCTTGGACAGAAATGCAATTGGGTTATTCTTCCTCAAATAAATTACTTTACCCAACAGGTCTTTTCTTTTCAACCTAACTTTACCTTGCAGGTGTTGGTTGTACCTGCAAGGTAAAGTTAGGTTGTTAATGCCAAGAACACATCTATCTTGTGTGGTACAAAAAAAACGTACATCTTGTGTTTTACCTCGATGTCAGTATTGAGCAGCTCATCCAGACAAATCAAGGTCTTAAACGACTCAGCTGTAAGCACTGTAGTGGATGGAGTTAGCATTTGCATAGATTGATTTCTCATTATTTGGCTTTGCGTGGTCTGGAGAAGTTCCAGGCTTTTCCAGTCCACCGCCCACCATAATAAGCATCCAGAGGGAAATCAGCAGCAGGCAGGATGCAGGGCCAACCACAAACAGCCTCCGCTTCCTGACAGCTTTACCCTCTCATTGCTTGTCTGTCTTAAAGTAAACAACACAACACTGCCTGACTGCCTCTCACTGGAGAGAGAGACACCGTTTGAATGTGTTCTTTCTCTCATGCCATTGGTCACTGTATTGATTTATCTAACCTATCAATACATGTATTGTGATCACATTAAGATCACATACATTGATTAGGAACTAGTTATTTATTCATTATTAGTAATACATGTATTGCTATTATCTTGTTATCATTGATTCTGTGTCTGTAAACTGCAGCAGTATGTTTACTTGTTTTGCCTGTTTGCTCTGGTGTTATTTATCCCATTCGGCTGCCAGCCAGTGCAGCCTCTTGTCAGTATTCAAACTGCACGCCTGTATGCACATTTGGCCACAGCCCTCCCTCTCCCAGAGTGCTTCACAGTGAATACGGTACATATAGGATGGGCATCACTGCTCTCCTCCTCCGTCCTTCTTCCTCTCCCTTTCCGTCTCCCCCTCCCTCTCTCCTTCTCTGGGTCATATAAGGATAAAGGATAAATAATTTTGTATGCTCGTTAATTTCCACCATCATCTATGCCATGAACCGTTTCATGGAAACCGGATTTATTATATTGAAAGACTTGGCTAAATTACAATCTATGCTTTTCCCCTCTGGTAAGAGCATCTCTCTCTTCTCTCTCTCTCCTCCCCAGTGGAGGACATGGCATCCCTACACTGATCCATGTAGAGAGGAGCTAGCTGCAGCACAGTGCTGCAGAGCTGCAGGGTACGGATGTACCAGGGCCTTCCTTCATTACCAACCACTGGGTGGACATGCGTTTTGACAGGATCACTGGCAGGCAGTACTGGCAACCTTGCCTCAGGGTCCTAACCACGGGGGCAACTCCCCTCCATTAAAATAGAAACACCTACAGAATCCTAAACAGCTCCTAATCCCATCCAATGATCGGAGAAGATCCCTTAACTACACCAAGACAAGTGACACAAAATTCACTCTGCAATTAGAGAAAGTGGAACACGTTTCTGGGATCTCTGTTGTCTTCCCCTCTGCTGGCTGTCTGTGGCTTCGAGGAGTAAACTGGGAGATTATTACCAGGCCAGATGTGGCAAGAGAGCGTTCTCCAGGCCGGGGCCTATGTAGGCCACCAAACTGAGTGTACTGACTGGAGCTCAGAGCTCCACTAACCTCTCTCATGAATGTCCGGGTATGTGTGATGTGTAGGGCCAGGGGTTTTTCTTGAGCATGTAATCTGACAGTATCTAGTCATAGAGGGTGTCTGAAATGGTTGAATACTATAGAAGGAATGATTATTGTGCTGGATTATTAAAAAATAAATAATGAAGTTGTTTTGTTTTTCCACAGCACCCCGCAAACATCACAACACAAAAACAAAATGTCTACTATAGAAAACATTCCCCAACAGTGCCGGCTCCAGGCATAAGCAACATAAGCAGTCGCTTAGGGCCCCCGGACTCTAGGGGACACCCGACCAAAAGCAAATAAATATATTTGGTGGGGGATTTACTCAGTCGGATCTCAACTTACTATTGAAATTAAGAATAGAAGAATACACCAGGTGCAATTCCAAATTTGGTTGTGCATCAGCAGTCTCTCAATTAGCTGGCTAGACTACCTTACCATGGCTATCTAAACTTGCAGTAATCATGGCCAAATACATGCCCATGAGCCCTGACCTCCAGGGGGGCCCTCATTGATTGTGTTTGTCGTTCGATATCAAAATGTGTAGAATTGTAGGACATTTGCTTTAAAACTGCAAAAATGTCTCTCCAACCCGTGGCAAAATGAGTAGAACTGCAGGAAATGTGTTATAGAACTGCAACATTTGTATTGTAGAATTGCAGGAAATTAATTTTAAAACTTACATTTTTCTCTCCTCCAACAAGAGGGGGTCCACTAAAATGTTTTGCTACGAGGTGGGGTTCCTGTCAGGCAAAAGTGTCCCCCCACATGTCATGATGGGATTCAATGAGTTTTAGCTTCCATCCCCCAACCAAATCTTGATTATAGCCCCAAAAGTCTAGAGCCGGCCCTGTTCCCCAAGGTGACCAACATGGTTTCCAAATTTATTCAAACACTTCCTGTTTTTGTTTAACTTTATAATATAAAAAAATATATACCAACAAATACCAACAGTATTTAGCTAGATAGTTCAGTCCTCCACTTTATTATTGATGGTTAATATGAGGCTTTCCTATTGATGGCTATACATGTTTTCTGCAATTAGACCTACACTATACTGTATATACAAATGTATGTGGACACCCCTTAACTTAGTGGAGTCGGCTATTTCAGCCACACCCATTGCTGACAGGTGTGTAAAATTGAGCACACAACAATACAATCTCCAAAGACAAACATTGTGTCACACCCTGACCATAGTTTGCTTTGTATGTTTCTATGTTTTGTTCAGTCAGGGTGTGATCTGAGTGGGCATTCTATGTTGTGTGTCTAGTTTGTCTGTTTCTGTGTTTGGCCTGATATGGTTCTCAATCAGAGGCAGGTGTTAGTCATTGTCTCTGATTGGGAACCATATTTAGGTAGCCTGTTTGGTGTTGGGTTTGGTGGGTGATTGTTCCTGTCTCTGTGTTTGTTGCACCAGATAGGGCTGTTTCGGTTTTCCACGTTTGTTGTTTTGTATTATGTTCATGTTTAGTTGTCTTATTAAAAAACATGAATAGAAACCACGCTGCATTTTGGTCCGCCTCTCCTTCACCTCAAGAAAACCGTTACAGAATCACCCACCACAACCGGACCAAGCGGCGTGGTGAAAAGCAGCAACAGCAGGAGAGGCAGCAATGTCTGGACTATACGACTTGGGAAGAGATAGACAGGTGGGCGGTCGACCCAGGGAGAGTGCCGGAGCCCACCTGGGATTCGCTGGAGCAGTGCGAAGAGGGGTATAGGAGAATGGACTTGGAGAGACAAGCACGGCGGCACGGTAGGAAGCCCGAGAGTCAGCCCCAAAAATGTCTTGGGGGGGGGGGGACAGGAAGTGTGGCGAAGCTAGGTCGGAGCCAAGTGCCATGAAGCCGGCTCTACGCAGCTGGTCTCCTTGGGCCGGCTTACATAGCACCAGCCTTGCGCATGCATAGCCCAGTGCGGGCTATTCCACCTCGCCGCACTGGTAGGGCGACCGGGACCATTCAACCAGGTAAGGTTCGGCAGGCTCGGTGCTCAAGAGCTCCAGTGCGCCTGCACGGTCAGGTCTCTGTTGCACCAGATAGGGCTGTTTCGGTTTTCCACGTTTGTTTTTGTATTATGTTCATGTTTAGTTGTCTTATTAAAAAACATGAATAGTAACCACGCTGCATTTTGATCCTCCACTCCTTCAAGTCAAGAAAACCGTTACACATTGACAGTAGAATGGCCTTACTGAAGAGCTCAGTGACTTTCAACGTGGCACTGTCATAGGATGCCACCTTTCCAACAAGTCAGTTCATCACATTTCTTCCCTGCTAGAGCTTCCCCGGTCAACTGTAAGTGATCAGATTGTGAAGTGGAAACGTCTAGGTCCTAGACGTTGTAGCGGAGAGGTAGAGACCAAGGTATTAACAACGTCGTAACAAGCAGCAGATGGCGCATTGATACCGTCTGCTGTTTTCAGTCTGTCTCAGTGATGCGGCTTGTCTTCTACTCTGATGGAAAGAGTGCGCCCCTTAGCGGATAATCCATGAATTGCAGCGAATTAAAAATATTAATTCCATGTCTTATGCATTTTTTCCACTTTCAAATTATCCTGCGGGCCTGATCGAACCTCCTTGGGGGCCGGTTCCGGCCCGCGGGCCGTATGTTTGACACCCCTGGTCTAGGAGCAACAATGGCTCAGCCGTGAAGTGGTAGGCCACACAAGCTCAAAGAACGGGACCACCAAGTGCTGAAGCAAGTAAAAATTGTCTGTCCTCGGTTGCAACTCTCCCTGCCAAGTTCTAAACTACCTCTGGAAGCAACGTCAGCACAAGAACTGTTCGTTGGGAGCTTCATGAAATGGGTTTCCATGGCCGAGCAGCCACACACAAACCTAAGATCACCATGCGTAATGCCAAACGTCGGCTGGAGTGGTGTAAAGCTCACAGCCATTGGAAGTGGAAACGCATTCTCTGGAGTGATGAATCACGCTTCACCATCTGGCAGTCTGATGGATGAATCTGGGTTTGGCGGATGCCAGGTGAACACTGCCTGCCCCAATGCATAGTGCCAACTGTAAAGTTTGGTGGATGAGGAATAATGGGTCTGGGTCTGTTTTTCATGGTTTCGGGCTAGGCCCCTTAGTTCCAGTGAAGATAAATCTTAACACTACAGCATAAAATTACATTGTAGAAGATGCTGTGCTTCCAACTTTGTGGCAACAGTTTGGGGAAGGCCCTTTCCTGTTTTAGCAAAGCGAGGTCCATACAGAAATGGTTTGCAGAGGTCTGTGTGGAAGAACTTGACTGGCCCGCACAGAGCCCTGACCTCAACCCCATCGAACACCTTTGGTATGAATTGGAACACCGACTGCGAGCCAGGCCTAATTGCCCAACCTCACTAAAGCTCTTGTGGCTGAATGGAAGCAAGTCCCCGCAGCAATGTTCCATCTAGTGGAAAGCCTTCCTAGAAGAGCAGAGGCTGTTATAGCAGAAAATAGGGGACCAACTCCATATTAATGCGCATGATTTTGGAATGAGATGTTGGTCGAGCAGGTGTCCAAATACTATTGGTCATGTAGTGTACATTACAAAACTTTATCTGATATTGATCACCAGTATTTACATTTCCCAACAGACATAAGTGCAGAAATAAATTCCTAGACACAATGAAATGATAGCGCATACATTATCCCAAATGGTGTGAGTTTAACACAGGACCACAACATATGTAATAGGGTTCCATTGCACTTTTTGCATCTCCAACATTTTTGGGTGCATTACATGCATTATGGCAGGAGTGTAATTCATATAGAATTTATTATCTCAAATTGTAGTAGTCTATGTCTTAGGTTGTAGGAGCAGGTATTAACATTTGTAGATATCTGTGACCAATGGTTCTCCTCAATTTCTTCCTTTAGATCTGTTTCCCATTTTTTCCTTAGGTTCATAACCATCAGGCAGAGTTTCAATCAACCCTAGATATAACTTGGCAATCAACTTCTTTGGCATAACAGCTTCATTACATATTTTTTATATGCAAGATGCCTTAGGTTCATCCAGATTCTGTTGAAACGATTTAATAATATTTCTGAGTTGTAAGAAATCGGATAATCCAAATCTTTCTTGTAATTGATTGAATGACAGTTGAGATCCATCATGTTTAAAATGGATGATGCCGCTTTGGAACCAGGACTTGTAAATTAAACACTGGAGGTATGGTTATTCCAAATAGGGGTGCCTGGCGATATTGGTTCTTTCCACCTCAAGTGTATGTGCATTTTCCATAAACAAATGGAATTGAGAATCATTAGATTGCCCTTTTTTTTCTTCGACGCCTTCGACCCGAAGAAGTGAATATATTTTAGGTCATAATGTATTACATGTATGGTTAAAAAGGTGCTATCGAGAACTTAAAGGGGTTTTCGGCGCTCCCCACAGAACCCTTTGAAGAACACTTTTTGGTTCCAGGTAAAACCCTTTTGGGTTCCATGTAGAACTCTTTCCACAGAGAGTTCTACATGAAACCAAAAAGGATTATCCTATGGGGACAACTGAAGAACCATTTAGGAACCATTTTTCTAAGAGTGTAGCATGCTGACGATAAACATCCCCTCTCCTTACTATACAGTGCATTCTGAAATTATTCAGACACCTTGACTTGTTCCACAAACAAATGTTTTCTTCATATATCTACACACAATAACCCATAATGACAAAACGAAAACAGGTTTTTAGAAATGTTAGCAAATGTATAAAAAATAACAAATACAGAAATACCTTATTTACATAAGTATTCAGACCCTTTGCTATGAGACTCAAAATTGAGCTCAGGTGCATCCTGTTTCCATTGATCATCCTTGAGATGTTTCTACAACTTGATTGGAGTCCACCTTTGCTATATTCAATTGATTGGACATGATTTGTAAAGGCACACAGCTGTCTATGCAAGGTCCAACAGTTGACAGTGCATGTCAGAGCAAAAAGCAAGAGGTGAGGTCGAAGAAATTGCCGTAGAGCTCCGGGACAGAATTGTGTTGAGTCACAGATCTGGGGAAGGGTACCAAAACATTTCTGCAGTGTTCCTTAAGAACACAGTGGCCTCCATTATTCTTAAATGAAAGAAGTTTGAAACCACCAAGACTCTTCCTAGAGCTGGCTGGCCGCCCGGCCAAACTGGGCAATCGGGGGAGAAGGGCCTTGGTCAGGGAGGTGACCAAGAACCCAATAGTCACTCTGACAGAGCCCCAGAGTTCCTCTGTGGAGATGGGAGAACCTTCCAGAAGCACAACTTTCTCTGCAGCACTCCACCAATCAGACCTTTATGGTAGAGTGACCAGACAGAAGCCACTCCTCTGTAAAAGTTTGCCTTTTGTAGTTTTCCAAAAGGGACCTAGGCTACTCTCAGACCATGAGAAACAAGATTCTCTGGTCTGATAAGACCAAGATTGAACTCTTTGGCCTGAATGCCAAGCACCATGTCTAGAGGAAACCTGTCACCATCCCTATGGTGAAGCATGGTGTTGGAAGCATCATGCTGGGGGGATGTTTTTCTGAGGATGGGACTTGGAGACTAGTCAGGATCGAGGGAATGATTAATGAAGCAAAGTACAGAGAGATCCTTGATGAAAACCTGCTCCAGAGCACTCAGGACCTCAGACTGGGGCGAAGGTTCACCTTCCAACAGGACAACGACCCTAAACACGCAGCCTAGACAACACAGGAGTGGCTTCAGGACAAGTCTCTGAATGTCCTTGAGTGGCCCAGCCAGAGCCCAGACTTGAACCCGATCTAACATTTCTGGAGAGACCTGAAAATAGCTGTGCAGCGACGCTTCCCATCCAACCTGACGGCGCATGAGAGGATCTGCAGAGAAGAATGGAAGAAACTGTCACGGCTGGCTGAAGGACTGGACCAAGGTGCAGCATGGTAAGTGTACATTTGAACTTTATTTTAAAATGACACAGACAAAACGAAGAACAAAAAAACAACCGTGAAGCTTTGGGCTATGTGCCCTGAACAACTACAAAGTTAACTTCCCACAAAACAGGTGGGGGCAAAAGGGTACCTATGTCTGGTTCTCAATCAGAGACAACGATAGACAGCTGTCCCTGATTGAGAACCATACCAGGCCAAGACATAGAAATACAAAACATAGAAAAAAGGACATAGAATGCCCACCCTAGTCACACCCTGGCCTAACCAAAATAGAGAATAAAAAGCCTCTGTGGCCAGGGCGTGACAGTACACCCCCCCCCCAAAGGTGCGGACTCCGGCCGCAAAACCTGACTCTAAAGATGAGGGTCCAGGTGAGCCTTCTTACGGTGGGACGTGGACCCCGCTCCACCTCAGTCTTGGCCCACTTACCGTTGCAGCGGGCCCCAGACTGAAGACCCTCGTAGAGGGCGCCTCTGGACTGAGGGGTGCCTCTGGCAGCTCCGGACAGGCGGGAGGCTCTGGCAGCTCCAGACAGGCGGGAGCACCTGGAGGGAGGAGACAGAGACAGCCTGGTGCGTGGGGCTGCCACCGGAGGCCTGGTGCGTAGTGGAGGCACCGGATACACAGGGCCGTGGAGGCGCACTGGCGGTCTCGAGCACAGAGCTGGCCCCAACCGTTCTGGCTGGATGCCAGCTTCCCCCCGGCAAATGTGGGACGCTGGCACCGAGCATACCGGCCTGTGAATACTCCGCCTCGGTACCATGCGCATCACCCCATAGCACGGGCCTGACCAGTCCCATGCTCGCCACGGTAAGCACGGGGAGTTGGCTCAGGTCTGCTTCCTGACTCTGCCACACTCCCCGTGTGCCTCCTCCCAAAATAAATTTGGGGCTGCCTCTCGGGCTTCCTTGCCAGCCGTGTTCCCACATACCGCTGGTTCCTCTCTCCGGCTACCTCTGCTCTCTAAGCTGCCTCTGCCTGTTCCCGTGGAAGGCGATCCCTTCCCGCCAGGATCTCCTCCCATGTGTAGACTCCCTTGCCGTCCAGAACGTCCTCCCATGTCAAGGAGTCCACGTTACCATGCTGCTTGGTTAGTTGTTGGTGGAAAGTTCGGTCACGGCTGGCTGAAGGACTGGACCAAGGTGCAGCATGGTAAGTGTACATTTGAACTTTATTTAAAAATGACGCCGACAAAACGAAGAACAAAAAAACAACCGTGAAGCTTTGGGCTATGTGCCCTGAACAACTACAAAGTTACAAAGGCTGTAACATAACAAAATGTGGAAAAAGTAAAGGGGTCTGAACTTTCCAAATGCACTGTAGATTGATTTTTTCATAGCTATTTGTGATAGCTAGTATGGTTATGTCAGTCTATTGAGTGCACTGAGAAGTAACTCAAGGCATTCCATTAGTCAAAAAGACATGAGCCTTATACAATGTTTACCACATACTGTATGAGAGCTTCCAATAAACTATATTGGGATTCTTTCTTTTTTCAGAGGATCCTTCCTTTTTAAGAACCTTGTTTTGGTTAGACTCATCTCTATTGTTGATCTACTCTGGTGTAACAAAGGACGTTCTATTACCTTTTCCCCCGGAAGCCTCTACTGCCCCTTGCAATTCCATGACGGCATAAAGCTAGTAGACAGTTTTGAAAAGACATTAAAGATAGAGAGGCTGAAGAGGGGTAGGAAGAGGGAAGAAGTGAGTGAGTAAACATCCTGTGGCACACAGGCTTGATGTGACATTAGACAACCAATAGTGTATAGCCTTCATTACACGCAGGCTATAGGCATCATGCGATCCTATAAGATTACAGTCTTGTCTCTCATAATACCTGATGAGAGAGTGGATTTAGAGCTTGGTAAAAGTCCCCATCCATATACTGTACATCCAGAGGACATTTACGGCCTATTCACGGGACCATCAGTTTAATGAGAAACATACCGTATCTGTTCCTCACAAACTCTTCCTGTGCATGCCTTTCAATTCAGAGTGTGACTCCTGCCTACTGAAAATGGAAAAAATACTGGAAGTCAAATATTGGCGTTTTTCCTTTTTTAAATGTGCTGAACTCTCTGTCACGGTGACTCGGTTGCGGAGTAGTTGACGCATTTACACTGCAGACAACTTTCACGTTTCTCCCACCGGAGAGAAGCCACTGAGAACTGAGAGTTTACCAACTAGAGTCAAAACTAGTCCAACTTTGGGGCAACTCGACAGTTTGATGGAGGTTTTGTGAGTTGAGCAAGGTCAACAGTGCCATGCAGCACTCCCAGTGCTTCTCCAAGGTAGTAATGAAGCGTGGGGTTGGGTGAGAGGCTGCTATGACAGCCCCTGCTACCACACGAGACACACACCCACGCACGACTGCACAACACAGACAAACACACATACACATGCACAGACAGACGTGCTCGCTTACACACATACATACACAGCCCTCAAGATCAGCCCTGGTGACACACTGAAACAAATACATATTCAACACACTCCATGTATGACTCTATAAAGATGCATGCACAGCTTTGGGATAGGGGTAGCCAATGAGTGCATATTGCTCTTCTAAATGGCACATTGTTCTGTATATGGTGGCATTCTGGAATGTCACAATGAAAATATGGAGACCCCTGTAAAACAGGTTACCCAAAGTACATACATCATTATAGGATTTTTCTCTGAATGTTTTCAAAAGGTTTCCATTAAATATTGTTGAAACACTTCAATAAGGAACAATATGAAGATACGCAGTGCTATGGTAGGCCATCATTGTAAAAATGTGGACTGCCTTAACATCTACCACTAAATCCATGTGACCTTGAAGTGCATCTGGCCATGACAGACTCACATATATAAAGTCTCCCACCTGAATCTCAGAGAGGTGCGAGTAAACAACTTGAGTTGTTGGCGTTTCCAGGAAATTGAAGGTCAGCAGCCATTGCTTTCACTGCAATCTGTCCATCAGCTAAATGCAAATTTTTTCAGAGCAGTTAAAGTCAGCGAAAATATATGATTTCAAATCCTCCAATCTGTTGACAGAGAGAAAGGTATGTCTATTAAATTACACCTTGACCTTATTGCCACCATACTGGCAGTCAAAAGTCATGACCGCAGTCAAATTCCACATGACCATTAAATCACAGTAACTAGGTTTCTCCAAAACTGCCTCTGATGCAGCTGATGGTCATTTGTAGCCTATCAGTTCACTTATCACAGTTCACTGGTCACAATGGCAACACCCACCCGTAGCACGCGCTCCAGCAGGTGTATCTCACAAACTAATTGCAAAAATTGCTGAAGTTGGAGACTTATCTCCCTCACCAACTAAACATCTACTATCTGAGTAGCTAACAGATCGCTGCAGCTGTACATAGTCCATCGGTAAATAGCCCACCCAATTTACCCACCTCATCCCCCATACTGTTGTTATTTATTTACTTTTCTGCTCTTTTGCACACCAGTATCTCTACCTGCACATGACCATCTGATAATTTATCACTCCAGTGTTAATCTGCTAAATTTTTATTATCCACCTACCTCCTCATGCCTTTTGCACACAATGTATACACAATGTATATAGACTCTTTTTTTAAAAATGTTCTATTGTGTTATTGACTTGTTTATTATTTACTCCATGTGTAACTCTGTGTTGTCTGTTCACACTGCTATGCTTTATCTTGGCCAGGTTGCAGTTGTAAATGAGAACTTGTTCTCAACTAGCCTACCTGGTTAAATAAAGGTTAAATAAAAATAAAATCAATAA
Organism: Oncorhynchus gorbuscha; assembly: GCF_021184085.1. Classification (NCBI taxonomy): domain Eukaryota; kingdom Metazoa; phylum Chordata; class Actinopteri; order Salmoniformes; family Salmonidae; genus Oncorhynchus; species Oncorhynchus gorbuscha. The sequence goes on from NC_060188.1 coordinate 61,524,688, forward strand.
AAATCAAACTTGCTAACGACCAGTCACTAATGTCTGGTACTCAGTGCTCTATTGTCCCTCAAATCACTCTGACATCAATGCAAATGCGATTGAAAATAAAATAAAATGCTTGAGCCCTGGCATTCAGAGTTTGAGTGGAATAGGATCACCTGTTGTGCAGCAAAAGCCAGCTCCTCATAGCTGGTTGATGCATGGAATGAAATAAGTGTTCATATAAGCAGTGGTGTAAGGTACTTCTGTAAAAATAGCCTCTTTAAAGTACTACTTAAGTAGTTTTTGGGGGTATCTGTACATTACTGTACAACTTTATTTTACTCCACAACATTCCCAAATAAAATAATGTAGTTTTTACTCCATACACATTCCCTGACACCCAAAAGTACTTGTTACATTTCGGATGCTTAGCAGGACAGGAAAATTGTCCAATTCACACAAGTGAACATCCCTGGTCCTCCCTACTGCCCATGATCTTGCGGACTCATTAAACACAAATGCTTTGTTTGGAAATGATGTCTGTGTTTGAGTGTGCCTGTGGCTATCTGTAAAAAAAGTAAAACATTTGTGAGGTCTGGTTTGCTTAATATAAGGAATGTGAAATTACTTTTACCTTTTACTTTTGATACTTCAGTATATTTAAAACCAAATGCTTTTAGAATTTTACTCAAGTAGTATTTTACTGGGTGACTTTCACTTTTACTTTAGTCATTTCTATTAAGGCATCTTTACCTTTATTCAAGTATGACAATTAGGCACTTTTTAGAATACAGTGCATTCAGAAAGTATCACACCCCTTGACTTTTTCCACATTTTGTTACGTTACAGCCTTATTATAAAATGGATTAAAAAAACATTTCCTCATCAATCTACACTCAAAATTCCAGAATGATAAGAATTTTTGCAGATGTTTTTTCTGTGGGCCACTCAAAGAAACACATTTTTTTCACGCGTACAGTAGATTAGTAGGTTATATGTAAAGACCATATTAACTTGAGAATAGTCGCCTCCCGGGTGGTGCAGCGGTCTAAGGCGTCACTACAGACCTGGGTTCGATCCCGGGCTGTGTCGCAGCCAGCCGCGACCGGGAGACCCATGGGAGGACGCACAAATGTTTTTATAATAATTTACAAATTGAGAATCGTCTGAGTGAACATATTGTCAAATTGTGAATGAGTGACTGATTAAGTGTGTGCAGCATGCACAAGAAACATAGCAGTGCTTGCCATTAATTTGACTTTTTTCAAATCATAATTAGAGTTGCATCATGCTACCTTAGCTATATGTTTTGAAATCAAAAGATATAGCCTAACGTTTCTATCACAACTAAAGTTGCATAAATAACTTTAAATTAAGAATATAGGAGGACCTATTTAGTTAACTGCTCAACACAGAATAGCCACATGTACACACTCCCTCAGAAACTGTTTGGGAAAAATATTCTTTCTATTTTATTCAGCTATTTTCAATTGTATTGGTCTTACTATAAAATATTATGGCATAGCCAAATCAGGGCCAAACATAAGGATGACTCTGATTATGGAATTCTATTCTTCTGAATAGGTCTCATTTTCTTCATACCATAATGTTTCTTAATTAAGACCTGCCTTAAATAAATAATGGATTCATTGTGAGGCTATTATACTTTTAATAGGTATATGTTCCAAAGGTCCGCATCAGTGGCTTGAAGGCTATGCGTGGACCTGGAGATGCTAAAAGTGTTTATGTTAATTAACAGTCAATTACCGTGAGACCTGCAGCTATTTGCATGACAATCAAAAATGTCATTACTTCCACAGCCCTACACCAACCAGCCGCACGCGCCCACACACAACCTTTTCACCATGGACCGAGTTGGGGAAGTATGTGGTAAGAAATGCTGCACTACAGTGAAGAACTTTGCTGGTACTTCACTATGTCATGTTGCAGAGATGGATGAAAACACATCAAAACGCAAATGCATTCGCCACTCTGTTTCATTTAACGCCATTTCATGACTTCATCACACACATTTCAGATGAACTATTTAGGATTCAACATGCATTCTTGTAAGTGATTGTCTCTGAGATCCAGATACTGTAGGAAAAGGCCATTGTTTAGAGATTTTCAAGATCTGAAGTGATGGCACGGCCATAGAGCTGCACACACAATAATATTTACAGTTGCAAAACGTAGTCTGGCTTTTTTCTGGCGGTTTTGGAGCAGTGGCTTCTTCCTTGCTAAGCTGCCTTTCAGGTTATGTTGATATAAGACTCGTTTAACTGTGGATATTGTGGCAAAGAAGAGGGTCGAGTGATAAGTGGCAGATATGTGAGAGCAGAACTAATAAACGGGCTCTGCCCGATCACTAAAATGGCCACCCATGTCAGAACTACAGATCACAAAATGACCGACCGCCAAAACTACAAGTCCCAGAAGCGAGAGGAACCCTCAGAAGGTGGAGCAGACTCAAAGATAAAGGGTCAAGAAAAACCAGGAAGAGAGAGAGAGAGGGCTGGAAGGAGCTATGAACAATAAAGAGACTATAGAGATTGGCTGGATTTACCGTGTATGAGCTGGATTGTTTTGGACTTACCTGTTGGCGTTTGGACCTGGACCTACCGAGAACCCGATTTGTGTACCGAATCCTGCTATCCTTGACCTCGACTACAGCCTGGGTGGACCAGGACGGAGAAACAAACACACAGGTACTGTCCTGTTCGAAAGAACTCTCATTCTTGGGTGATTTGGTGACAGTTTACCACTTAGTTTGTGACAAACACTCCTAACCTTGAAGAGGTTTGCCACAATATAGATACTTTTGTACCTGTTTTCTCCAGCATCTTCACAAGGTCCTTTGCTGTTATTCTGGGATTGATGTGCACTATTCACACCAAAGTACGTTCATCTCTATGAGACAAAATGCATCTCCTTCCTGAGTGGTATGACGGCTGCGTGGTCCCATGGTGTTTATACTTGCTTTCTAATGTTTGTACAGATTAACATGGTACCTTCTGGCTCTGGAAATTGCTCCCAAGGATGAACCAGATCTCTGGAGGTCTACAATTATTTTGATTTATTTTCTGAGGTCTTGGCAGATTTCTTTTGATTTTCCCATGATGTAAAGCAAAGAGGCACTGAGTTTGAAGGTAGGCCTTGAAATACAGGTACACCTCCAATTGACTTAAATTACATAAATTAGCCTATCAGAAGCTTCTAAAGCCATGACATAATTTTCTGGAATTTTCCCAGCTGTTTAAAGGCACAGTCAACTTAGTAAATGTAAACTTCTGACCCACTGGAATTGTGATACAGTGAATTATTGTCACGCCCTGGTCGTAGTATTTTGTGTTTTTCTTCATGTATTTGGTCAGGCCAGGGTGTGACATGGGATTTTGTATGTGGTGTGTAGATAGTGGGATTGTAGCTTAGTGGGGTGTTCTAGGTTAGTCTATGGCTGTCTGAAGTGGTTCTCAATCAGAGGCAGGTGTTTATCGTTGTCTCTGATTGGGAACCATATTTAGGCAGCCATATTCTTTGGTTGTATTGTGGGTGATTGTCCTGAGTGTCTTGATGGCCTTGTTTGATGTTAGTTGACACAAGTATTGGCTGTTTTCGTTTTGTGGTGTTCGTGTTTAGTTGTGTATACGTTTGTTTAAATAAACATTGATCGCAATCGACACGCTGCAGTTTGGTCCAACTCTCCTTCACCATATGAAAACCGTGACTATTATCAGTGAAGTAATCTGTCTGTAAACAATTGTTGGAAAAAGGTATTATGTCATGCACAAAGAAGATGTCCTAACCTACTTGCCAAAACTATAGTTCCTTAACAAGAAATTTGTGGAGTGGTTGGAAAAACTAGTTTTAATGACTCCAACCTAAGTGCATGTAAACTTCCGACTTCAACTGTATATTATAAGATACTCCTGCTAAACCCTGAGGACTGACCTCTGTTTTCTCAATTCAATTCAAGGGCTTTATTGGCATGGGAAACGTGTTAACATTGCCAATGCAAGTGAGGTAGATAAAATATAAAGTGAAATAAACAATAAAAATTAACAGTAGACACATTTCTCTATCTCGCTCTTTTCCCCTTCTCTCTCTCTCTGACTGTGGCTTATCAAGACAGTCGTGAAGAGGGCCCGACATCCCTCTCAGGAGACTGAAAAGATTTGGCATGGGTCCCCAGATCCTCAAAAAGTTATACAGCTGCACCATCGAGAGCATCCTGACCGGTAGGCGCTAGAGTAGTGCTTACGGCCCAGTACATCACTGGGGCCAAGCTTTCTACCATCCAGGACCTATATACTAGGCGGTGTCAGAGGAAGGCCAAAAAAAATTGTCAAACACTCCAGTCACCCAAGTCATAGACTGTTCTCCCTGCTACCGCATGGCAAGCGGTACCGGAGGACCAAATCTAGGACCAAAAGCTTCCTTAACAGCTTCTACCCCAAGCCATAAGACTGCTAAACAATTAATCAAATGGCCACCCGGACTATGTACATTGACCCCACCATTTGTTTTTACACTGCTGCTACTTGCTGTTTATTATCTATGCATAGTCACTTTATCCCCTACCTACATGTACAAATTACCTCGGCTAACCTGTACCCCCGCACATTGACTCTGTACCCACACCCCCTGTATATAGCCTCATTATTGTTATTTTATTGGGTTATTTTTGATTATTTTTTACTTTAGTTAATTTGGCAAATATTTTCTTAACTCTTTCTTCAACTGCATTGCTTGTTGACCTGTTGTATTCAGCGCATGTGACAAAGTTTGATTTGACCTCTGTGTGTGTGTGTCCAGTCGCCCAGCCGTTCCCTCTCCTTCCTCTCCCTGTCCTGGCCACTGATTCAGCACACCAGTCACAAAGCAATCTACTGCCTCCTAGTTATCAGTAATTGCTTCCATAATCTTCACATCCAGGCCACAATTTGGCTGGCTCCATATTGTCTAGCGCTGGTTTGGCAGCTGACCCTTTATCAGCATCCAGATCCCGCCCTTCTCTAGAGCCCTGCCAGGTGACACAGTAGTGACAGTCACACACACATCTGAATGGACAATGAGGTGTTAACCAGGCTCTGTGCTGGGTCGGGCTGGACTGTCCTCTGACCATGTACCAGCATGAGAGTTTGATGAGCTGTAGAATAATATGTCTTTGATGGTACAGAATTCAGGTATAGCTGCAGACACACACATCCATACACTGAGTATACAAAACATTAAGAACACCTGCTCTTTCCATGACAGACTGACCAGATGAATCCAGGAGAAAATTATGATCCCTTATTGATGTCACCTGATAAATCCACTTCAATCAGTGTAGATTTGTATTTATTATGGATCCTAATAGCTGCTGCCAAGGCATCAGATACTCTTCATGGGGTCAGAAAAATTAAGTCAGTTATACAATTTTAGGTATTACAATACATTCACTGATTTCACATCACACTGTGTGCCCTCAGGCCCCTACTCCACCACTACTACATATCTACAGTATAAAATCCATGTGTACGTGTGTGTATAATGTGTATGTTATCGTGTGTGTGTGTATGCATGTGTCAGTGCCTATGTTTGCGTTGCTTCACAGTCCCCGCTGTTCCATAAGGTGAATTTGTATCTGTTTTTTAAATCTAGTTTTACTTTTGCATCGGTTACTTGAGGTGGAATAGAGTTCCATGTAGTCAAGGCTCTATGTAGTACTGTGCACCTCCCATAGTCTGTTCTTGATTTGGGCACTGTGAAGAGACCTCTTGTGGCATGTCTTGTGGGGTATGCATGGGTGCATTCAACATGTCAATACCTCTCATAAATACAAGTAGTTATGAAGTCAATCTCTCCTACACCTTGAACCAGGAGAGATTGACATGCATATTATTAATGTAAGCTCTCTGTGTACATCCAAGGGCCAGCCGTGCTGCCCTGTTCTTAGTCAATTGCAATTTTCAAATGGCAAAGTCCCTTTTTGTGGCACCTGAACACACAACTAAACAGTAGTCCAATGTCATGACTGACCACGAGAATCCAAATAGGTTAGATCAGGTTTACAATGAATAACTTAAATCAGATCCCTTTCACTCGTAGAGAGGGGAGGAAAGAACTAGTAGAGATTGACACTCACGTCATGTTGTAAATTAAGGGAGAAGATCCAGGCCTGTGCTCTCCAAATTCACCAAATAAATGTGCTTTACCTCAACAGACCTTTTTGCCACTTAAACTCTAACATGTTCAAAAGCAAATACTGGAACAATATTTCAAATGTTTTTATTTATTTTTATTCATTTCACCTTTATTTAACCAGGTAGGCAAGTTGAGAACAAGTTCTCATTTACAATTGCGACCTGGCCAAGATAAATCAAAGCAGTTCGACAGATACAACGACACAGAGTTACACATGGAGTAAAACAAACATACAGTCAATAATACAGTATAAACAAGTCTATATACAATGTGAGCAAATGAGGTGAGAAGGGAGGTAAAGGCAAAAAAGGCCATGGTGGCAAAGTAAATACAATATAGCAAGTAAAACACTGGAATGGTAGTTTTGCAATGGAAGAATGTGCAAAGTAGACATAAAAATAATGGGGTGCAAAGGAGCAAAATAAATAAATAAATTAAATACAGTTGGGAAAGAGGTAGTTGTTTGGGCTAAATTATAGGTGGGCTATGTACAGGTGCAGTAATCTGTAAGATGCTCTGACAGTTGGTGTTTAAAGCTAGTGAGGGAGATAAGTGTTTCCAGTTTCAGAGATTTTTGTAGTTCGTTCCAGTCATTGGCAGCAGAGAACTGGAAGGAGAGGCGGCCAAAGAAAGAATTGGTTTTGGGGTTGACCAGAGAGATATACCTGCTGGAGCGTGTGCTACAGGTGGGAGATGCTATGGTGACCAGCGAGCTGAGATAAGGGGGGACTTTACCTAGCAGGGTCTTGTAGATGACATGGAGCCAGTGGGTTTGGCGACGAGTATGAAGCGAGGGCCAGCCAACGAGAGCGTACAGGTCGCAATGGTGGGTAGTATATGGGGCTTTGGTGACAAAACGGATTGCACTGTGATAGACTGCATCCAATTTGTTGAGTAGGGTATTGGAGGCTATTTTGTAAATGACATCGCCAAAGTCGAGGATTGGTAGGATGGTCAGTTTTACAAGGGTATGTTTGGCAGCATGAGTGAAGGATGCTTTGTTGCGAAATAGGAAGCCAATTCTAGATTTAACTTTGGATTGGAGATGTTTGATATGGGTCTGGAAGGAGAGTTTAGTCTAACCAGACACCTAAGTATTTGTAGTTGTCCACGTATTCTAAGTCAGAGCCGTCCAGAGTAGTGATGTTGGACAGGCGGGTAGGTGCAGGTAGCGATCGGTTGAAGAGCATGGATTTAGTTTTACTTGTATTTAAGAGCAATTGGAGGCCACGGAAGGAGAGTTGTATGGCATTGAAGCTTGCCTGGAGGGTTGTTAACACAGTGTCCAAAGAAGGGCCGGAAGTATACAGAATGGTGTCGTCTGCGTAGAGGTGGATCAGGGACTCACCAGCAGCAAGAGCGACCTCATTGATGTATACAGAGAAGAGAGTCGGTCCAAGAATTGAACCCTGTGGCACCCCCATAGAGACTGCCAGAGGTCCGGACAGCAGACCCTCCGATTTGACACACTGAACTCTATCAGAGAAGTAGTTGGTTAACCAGGCGAGGCAATCATTTGAGAAACCAAGGCTGTCGAGTCTGCCGATGAGGATGTGGTGGTTGACAGAATCGAAAGCCTTGGCCAGATCAATGAATACGGCTGCACAGTAATGTTTCTTATCGATGGCGGTTAAGATCTCGTTTAGGACCTTGAGCGTGGCTGAGGTGTACCCATGACCAGCTCTGAAACCAGATTGCATAGCAGAGAAGGTATGGTTAGATTCGAAATGGTCGGTAATCTGTTTGTTGACTTGGCTTTCGAAGAGCTTAGAAAGGCATGGTAGTATAGATATAGGTCTGTAGCAGTTTGGGTCAAGAGTGTCCCCCCCCTTTGAAGAGGGGGATGACCGCAGCTGCTTTCCAATCTTTGGGAATCTCAGACGACATGAAAGAGAGGTTGAACAGGCTAGTAATAGGGGTGGCAACAATTTCGGCAGATAATTTTAGAAAGAAAGGGTCCAGATTGTCTAGCCCGGCTGATTTGTAGGGGTCCAGATTTTTCAGCTCTTTCAGAACATCAGCAGAATGGATTTGGGAGAAGGAGAAATGGGGAAGGCTTGGGCGAGTTGCTGTTGGGGGTGCAGTGCTGTTGACCGGGGTAGGAGTAGCCAGGTGGAAAGCATGGCCAGCCGTAGAAAAATGCTTATTTAAATTCTCAATTATGGTGGATTTATCAGTGGTGACAGTGTTTCCTATCTTCAGTGCAGTGGGCAGCTGGGAGGAGGTGTTCTTATTCTCCATGGACTTTACAGTGTCCCAGAACTTTTTTGAGTTAGTGTTGCAGGAAGCAAATTTCTGCTTGAAAAAGCTAGCCTTGGCTTTTCTAACTGCCAGTGTATAACGGTTTCTAGCTTCCCTGAATAGCTGCATATCACGGGGGCTGTTCGATGCTAATGCAGAACGCCATAGGATGTTTTTGTGTTGGTTAAGGGCAGTCAGGTCTGGGGAGAACCAAATGTAGAATGTGGGGAATGGTCAGAGGCGATCTCGAGAACACTAATGTCCTTTTGCTTGTTATTTTGTGATGTCATTAATAATGTTATAAAGGAAATACTGTAACTTGGAAAGTACACACACAACATAGATGACATTTCCTACTATGGGTTGTACATGTAATTTGAAACATGATGAAAGTGTTTTTGCTAAGAGAGGAATGTGATTTGAGAAGTTATAATAGATAATTGTTTTCGATCACTTTGCAGAGGGAGTAATCACCGCCCCGAAATGAGGTCAGGGAAACCTCTCCTTTCAAACAAAATGTATAAATGATGGGTTCAGCAACTAACACATTAGACCAGAAAAGTGGGAAGCTACATCTGCACGTTTAAAATGGTTTGAATCTCAACACGAGGTGGAGACAAACTCACCATCCGGACAATCACTTGTATGGTTGATTATCTGTCCTAAGTAAAGTATCTTCGAAAGCGAATTTAAGTAGAACCATCCTGTTGCTCTGCTCAAACCATCATAATATGCTACTCTCATCACTCCACTGGGGAACCATCAATACGGCTGGCTAGCCTATCTTAAAAGAAGCATCTTCAAGAGCGAATGGAAGGAAAATCAACTCTGCCATTCTATTCGGGACTACACAACAAGTCACCAGATACCGGATAACTACGAAGAAGGACAACAGGAGAAGAGTTGTTTGAATCATTTCGGACAATCAGGGCCTTACTAGTGTGCCACGGAAAGGCCCAACTCCCTTCCCAAGGCTGCCCCGTTCACCAAGAGATCCCTGGCGAACCCAGTCATTTCACGTAAATACATTAATGATTTCTTGCTCAAAGTGGGCTGCGGTTCATGTGCAAAGTATATGGTTATTTTAGGTAAGAGTAGTTTCTGAATGTGGCAATGGTAAGTGTCTCTGTCCTTCTCTCTCTCCCTCTCCATCTCTTCTTTAACAAGCATCCATGTTGTTGTCATTCCACTAAGGACCTGTTTTCAGTGTATTAAGTCTCCAGTCAATAACCGGTGCAGAGTGTGTGTGTTTATCCTGTGTTCCCATTTAATTAGCTAGTACATAAATAATTAAACCAATTTGTGTAGCTGTGAATCATAAGTAAGGCTAGGGTTTTTGCAAATGCAAGAACGTTACGACTGTTCAGAATGGTGATATGATACGAGGTTATGATGAATAAGTTGACTGTTAATAAATGTGATAGGTTTTAGAGTTCAATTCGGGGGGAATTCCTTATCTACCTGGATTATGTTGGAGCAGCCTCCATTAAAGAACACCCTCTGTGTTTTGTTAGACTGGTAACTCTTTATCCACAATAGCAGGGCATGTAAAGCCAAAACACATACATTTTTCCAGCAGCAGACTACGATCGATAATGTCAAAAGCTGAGCTGAAGTTTAACAAAACAGCCGCCCACCAATCTTTTTATCATCAATTTCTCTCAGCCAATCATCAGTAATTTATGCAAGTGCTCTGCTTGTTGCATGTCCTTCCATATAAGCGTGCTGAAAGTATGTTGTAATGGTTGTTTACTGTAAAATAGCATTGTATCTGGTCAAACACATTTTTTCCCAAAAGTTTACTAAGGGTTGGTAACAGGCTGATTGGTTGGCTATTTGAGCCAGTAAAGGGGGCTTTACTATTCTTAGGTAGCGGAATGACTTTTGCTTCCCTCCAAGCCTGGGGGAACACACTTTGTAGTAGGCTTCAATTGAAAATAGGAGTGGGAACATTGTCCACTATTATCCTCAGTAACTTTTCATCCAAGTTGTTAGACCCCAGTGGCTTGTCATTGTTGATAGACAACAATATTTTGATCACCTCTTCCACACTCACTTTAAGGAATTCAAAATTGACAATGCTTGTCTTTCATAATTTGGTCAGATATACTTGGATATGTACTGTCAGCATTTGTTGCTGGCATGTCATGCCTAAATGTGCTAATCTTGCCAATAAATAAATCATTAAAGTAGTAAAGTTGGCAATATCAATCTGTTATGTGATGAATGAGCCATCTGATTCAATGAATGATGGAGTGTACCTTTTTTCCCAAAATGTCATTTAAGGTGCTCCTAAGCTTTTTTACTATCAATCTTTATTTCATTAATCTTTGTTTTGTAGTGTAGTTTTTCTTCTTCTTTTAATTCAGTTTAGCCACATGATTTCTCAATTTGCAATATGTTTATGTATGACTTATTTGCCATTCCTTTTGCCTCATCCCTCTCAACCATACCATATCTCAACCATACCATTTTTCAATTCCTCATCCACCAATGAGGATTTAACAGTTTTTACAGTCATTTTCCTAATTGGTGCATGCTCATTAGCAACTGGAATTAGCAATTTCCTAAATGTGTCAAGAGTGGACTCGCGAGTGGAGCAGTGGTCTAAGGCACCACATCGCAGTGCTAGCTGTGCCACTAGAGATCCTGGTTTGAGACCCATGGGGCGGCGTGCAATTGGCCCAGCATCGTCCGGGTTAGGGGAGGGTTTGGTTGGCAGGGATGTTCTTGTCCCTTCACGCACTAGCGACTCATGTGGCGGGCCGGACACAATGCACACTGACATGGTTGCCAGATGTACGGTGTTTCCTTCGACACATTAGTGTGGCTGCCTTCTGGGTTAATTGCACATTGTGTCAAGAAGCATTGCGGTTTGGCTGGGTTGTGTTTCGGAGGAGCGTCTCTGGCAGCTCCTGACAGACGGGCGGCTCTGACAGCTCCGGAGAACGGGAGAACCTGGAGGGAGGAGACGAAGAGACAGCCTGGTGGGTGGGGCTACCGCAAGACCCACCAGGCTGGGGACACCTACAGGAGGCCTGGTGCGTGGAGAGGCGTGGAGGAGCGTGGAGGAGGCACCAGATGGACCGGGCTGTGGGGGAACACTGGAACTCTGGTGCGCAGCCTTGGCACCACTCCTCCAGGCTGGATGACCACTTTAGCCTGGACCCTCCAGAGTGCAGGCACAGGTTGAACCGGGCTGTGGGTGAGCACTGGAGATCTGGTGCATACCACTCGCACCTCTCCCTTAGGCTCAATTCCCACATTAGCCCGGCAAGGGCGGAGCGCAGGCATAGGGCGAACTGCACCCTCCCAGCGCACTGGAGACACAGCATGCAGCGCCGGTGCAGGATACCCTGGGCCGAAACGGCGTACCGGAGACCAAACACGCTGAGCTGGGACAACACGCCCTGGCTGGATGCCCACTCTCGCATGGCACTTGCGGGGGGCTGGCCTATAGCGTACCGGGCTATGAGCGCGTACTGGCAACACTGTACGCTTGACCGCATAACACGATGCCTGACCAGTACTGCGCTTCTTCCGGTAAGCACGGGGAGTTGGCTCAGGTCTATCGCCTGACTCCGCCAATCTCCCCGTATGCCAATTATTTTTTAGGGGGGCTGCCTGTTGCGCTGCCTTACCTCATATTGCCGACGCTCAGCTTTCGCTGCCTCCAGCTCTTCCTTGGGGCGGCGATATTCCTCAGCCATAGCCCAGGGTCCCTTGCCGTCCAATATCTCCTCCCATGTCCATTTCTCCAGCTGCCTCTCGTTACCACGCTGCTTGGTCCTTTCTTGGTGGGTAGTTCTGTAACGGTTTTCTTCCTCTTCTGACAAGGAGTAGGATAGATCAGACCAATATGCAGCGTGTTACGTGTCCATGTTAATATTTATTTAAACTGAACACAAAAACGAAATAACCAGAGAACGAACAAAAACTAAACAGTTCTGTCTGGTGCAGACACAGAGACAGAAAACAACTACCCACAGCGGGAAAACAGGCTGCCTAAGTATGGTACTTAATCAGAGACAACAATTGACTGCTGCCTCTGATTGGGAACCATAACAGGCCGAAACCAGAAATACAAAACATAGAACAAAAACAGAATGCCCACCCCAACTCAAGCCCTGACCAAACTAAAACAGAGACATAAAATAGGAGCAAAGGTCAGGACGTGACGTGACACAGATTGCATGCACTGGTTACAGTCTATATTTAAATCACCCAGAAAATATACCTCACTGTTGATATCACATACATTGTCAAGCATTTCACATGTTATTTAGATACTGACTGTCGGCATTTGGTGGTCTATAGCAGCTTGCCTCAAGAATGTGCTTTATGTGAGGAACCTGTAGCCATATTACTTCAACAGTATTTATCATGAGATCCTCTAAGCTTTACAGGAACGTGGTTCTGAATATATAATATATATAATACAGCAACACCTCCACCATTTGTCTTTTCTGTAAATGTTATAACCTTGTATTGCTACCACTGTATCATCAAAGGTATTATCTAAGTGAGTTTCAGAGATAGTCAGAATATGAATGTCATCTGTTACTAGCAAATGATTGATTTCATGAACCTTGTTTCTTAAGCTACATATGTTAACGTCGGCTATTTTGAGCAATTTTCTTCTGGAATGCTTACTTGATTTCATTGCTTTACTGGGAAGCTTAGCAGAAATATATATACTCATGTTATTTATGTAAGTGCAGGGTGAGCTTCCTACTAGGGCACACCGCCTCAGTGCTAACAGTAAGAATCTGATTCATAGGCACATGATTACTGCATACAATAGCTGTAGGATCAGCAGAGGTATTCAGTTAGAGGGACATAAATTAGGTTACTTACATAGTGTCTACCGACACCCCTGTTATAATGTACATTTGCTGAAGCATTATGACAATTTAGCATCACACTGGTAGAGATTAACTGAGCTTGGCTTGGGTCATTGATAAGTGATTGTCTCAACGCAGCCTTAGATTGCTGTGAAAGGATCCAGGGACCCAAATGATTTGGGTGGATCCCATCCTCCTTTTAAAACGTGTTTGTTTCCCCACAGGTATTGAAATTGTCAACAAAAGTTACACCCATTGAGCTGCAATAATCACATCGCCAGTTCTGAAGCGAAAGAATCATGCTAAGGCATTCATTGCCACAATTCAGAGATGGCACAGGGCCAGATATGATGGGTCTTTTATTAGTGTCTAGCAGAGGGTCAATCAGCTCTTTAAAATTCAGTTTCAACTGTTCAGAGCTGCCCTTCATAATGTCATTAAAACCCACATGGACTAGGATAGAATCCCTTTCTATGTCCTGACATAGTACATTTGGGAGCAGCTTAGTAATGTCATTTACTCGAGCTCCGGTATAGGACATTGTTTTTGCACCAGGAACAGTCACATTTCTTAAATGTAAATGTAAATGTAATGTAAATTTCTTACCATGGAGCTGCCCAAAATCATGGCTGGCCAGAAGGACGAGGAAATCCGCCCAATCCCACGTTCCACAGGATTCTGAGAACCATTTATGGACGGACGAGAGGCAGGATGACTTGAGCCCGTTGCTCCCGGCGCCTGGTGCAGGAGAAGTCCCGCATGATCCAGAGCAGGGACAGAAGGTTGCCGACGTCAACTTTGAAATCGTAGGAGTAGACACTGCAGCCGCAGACACAGGTACCCCAGCGATGAAGGTGCAGGAAGATCAGGCTCCAGAAAAGCTATTTGTTGTTTGTATCCGCTCCGGGCCTCTCGATGAGAGTGTAGACTGATTTGCGGTAGCCGCTGTCTTCAGCTTCCACGGCTCGTGACATGCGACCACCATTGATTGACTTGCTCCACTTGCTGTGCTACTTCAACTCCGCTATCAGATGGGGGAACTCCAGGCAACACCGGCCAGTCGGATAATGACAAACGACAAGGCAGAAATGCATCCAACAAGCGTGAAAGCCGTCCAGCCACCAGCGTAGAAAAGGTCAACATTCCACTCTGAGTTTTCCCCAGTTTCCAGCCAGTTTAACCTCCCTACGTCTACCTTTGACTCATTCCTCTCTGCCTCCTTCTTTCCACTCCTCTCCTCTTTTGACCTCACCTTCCCCCCTTACTCACAAGGCAGGCAATACGCTCGACCTCATCTTTACTAGATGCTGTTCTTCCACTAACCTCATTGCAACTCCCCTCCAAGTCTCCGACCACTACCTTGTATCCTTTTACCTCTCGCTCTCATCCAACACCTCCCACACTGCCCCTACTCGGATGGTATCGCGCCGTCCCAACCTTCGCTCTCTCTCCCCCGCTACTCTCTCCTCTTCCATCCTATCATCTCTTCCCTCTGCTCAAACCTTCTCCAACCTATCTGAATCTGCCTCCTCAACCCTCCTCTCCTCCCTCTCTGCATCCTTTGACTCTCTATCCCCTATCCTCCAGGCCGGCTCGGTCCTCCCCTCCCGCCCCGTGGCTCGACGACTCATTGCGAGCTCACAGAACAGGGCTCCGGGCAGCCGAGCGGAAATGGAGGAAAACTCGCCTCCCTGCGGACCTGGCATCCTTTCACTCCCTCCTCTCTACATTTTCCTCCTCTGTCTCTGCTGCTAAAGCCATTTTCTACCACTCTAAATTCCAAGCATCTGCCTCTAACCCTAGGAAGCTCTTTGCCACCTTCTCCTCCCTCCTGAATCCTCCCCCCCCCCCTCCTCCCTCCCTGCAGATGACTTCGTCAACCATTTTGAAAAGAAGGTCGACGACATCCGATCCTCGTTTGCTAAGTCAAACGGCACCGCTGGTTCTGCTCATACTGCCCTACCCTGTGCTCTGACCTCTTTCTCCCTCTCTCTCCAGATGAAATCTCGCGTCTTGTGACGGCCGGCCGCCCAACAACCTGCCCGCTTGACCCTATCCCCTCCTCTCTTCTCCAGACCATTTCCGGAGACCTTCTCCCTTACCTCACCTCGCTCATCAACTCATCCCTGACCGCTGGCTACGTCCCTTCCGTCTTCAAGAGAGCGAGAGTTGCACCCCTTCTGAAAAAACCTACACTCGATCCCTCCGATGTCAACAACTACAGACCAGTATCCCTTCTTTCTTTTCTCTCCAAAACTCTTGAACGTGCCGTCCTTGGCCAGCTCTCCCGCTATCTCTCTCTGAATGACCTTCTTGATCCAAATCAGTCAGGTTTCAAGACTAGTCATTCAACTGAGACTGCTCTTCTCTGTATCACGGAGGCGCTCCGCACTGCTAAATCTAACTCTCTCTCCTCTGCTCTCATCCTTCTAGACCTATCGGCTGCCTTCGATACTGTGAACCATCAGATCCTCCTCTCCACCCTCTCCGAGTTGGGCATCTCCGGCGCGGCCCACGCTTGAATTGCGTCCTGCCTGACAGGTCGCTCCTACCAGGTGGCGTGGCGAGAATCTGCTGAGGAAGTACAGTTCCCGCTCAGCCCAGTCAAAACTGTTCGCTGCTCTGGCCCCCCAATGGTGGAACAATAATAATATATAATAATATATGCCATTTAGCAGACGCTTTTATCCAAAGCGACTTACAGTCATGTGTGCATACATTCTACGTATGGGTGGTCCCGGGAATTGAACCCACTACCCTGGCGTTACAAGCGCCATGCTCTACCAACTGAGCTACAGAAGGAACAAACTCCCTCACGACGCCAGGACAGCGGAGTCAATCACCACCTTCCGGAGACACCTGAAACCCCACCTCTTTAAGGAATACCTAGGATAGGATAAGTAATCCTTCTCACCCCCCTTTAAGATTTAGATGCACTATTGTAAAGTGACTGTTCTACTGGATGTCATAAGGTGAATGCACCAATTTGTAAGTCGCTCTGGATAAGAGCGTCTGCTAAATGACTTAAATGTAATGTAAATGTACTCAGCAGGAAGGTCTGATTTCTCTATTATTTAAACAAGACCCAGATGGCAAATATAAAGACCCGGTCTAGAAAAAAAACTGGAGGCCCCTTACACTTCAATGTTGTGATGCAAAAATACTAGCAAAATGCATAGCACTCAGAATTAAGGGTTTTACCAGGTATTGTTCATCCTGATCAGTTTTTTTTACATGGATGATACAATGGAGATAATATATGACAACTACTAGAAATACTAGATCATGAAACATATAAGAAGCCAGGAATGGTATTTATAGCGGATTTTGAAAAGGCATTTGATAAAGTAAGACTAGATTTGATTTATAAATGCCTGGATTTTTTCAATTTGGGTAATTCTCTTATAAAATGGGTAAAAATAATGTATAGCAACCCCAGGGGTAAAATAGTAAATAACTGCTACTTCTCAGAGAGTTTTTAATTGTCAAGAGGAGTTAAACAAGGTTGTCTGCTGTCACCATATCTATTCGTTATGGCCATCGAAATGCTAGCTATTAAAATCAGATGCAATAACAACATTAGAGGATTAGAAATCCAAGGCTTAAAAACAAAGGTGTCCATGTATGCCGATGACTCAAGTTTTATGTTAAGTGCGCAAGCTAGATCCCTGCAATGTCTCATTAAAGATCTAGATAACTTTTCTGTATTCTCTGGACTAAAACCTAATTATGATAAGTGTACAATATTACGTATTGGATCCTTAAAAAATACAACTTTTACATTATCTTGCAGCTTACATATAAAACGGGCTGATGGTGAAGTAGACATACTCGGTATTCATATCACAAAAGATATAAATAAGCTCTCCACAATGAATTTCAATAGAAAACTTGTAAAAATAGACAAGATCCTGCAACCATGGAGAGGTAAATACCTGTCTATTTATGGACAAATTGCCCTGATTAACTTCTTAGTCATATTTCAGTTTACTCACTTACTTATGGCGCTGCCTACTCCTGATGATTCATTTTTCAAATCATATGAGCAAAAAATATTTTGCTTTATCTGGGACGCTAAACCAGACAAAATAAAACGAGCCTATCTATAAAATGAATATGAATTGGATGGGTTGAGATTATTAAATATAAAATCACTAAACCTCTCTCTAAAAGCTTCACTCATTCAAAAGTATATTTGAACCCTTAATGGTTCTCAAGTAGATTAATAAGAAAAGCTCATCCATTGTTTAAAAATGGCCTTTTTGCCTTTGAGCAGATTGCCATGACTCATTTTCGATTAATTGAAAATGATACTTTTTTGTATCTTTCTTTTTCAAACAAGCATTGCAGAGCTGGCTACAATGTCAATTTCATCCCCCTGAAAAGATAGAACAAATATTTCAACAAATATTATGGCTGAACTCAAATGTGCTGGTTGATAAAATACCTGTATTTATGGGAAAGATGTTTGAAAAGGGTATTTTGTTCTTAAATGATATTGTAATGGTAGACTTGTATCCTTCATGGAGTTATCAGAATTGTACGGGAAGGTCTGCTCAATCCAAGAGTACAACCAATTGATTACAGCATTTCCCCAAAAATGGAGGAGGCGGGTGGCAGCGGGAGTAGGTAGGGAACTGGTCTGTTTGCCCAATATAAAGGATCAAAAGTATACCAGTTTCATTTGAGGACCAGGATGTTGACAACTGTGCCATACAGATTGCAAAATAGTTGGGAAGAGTTTTTTTATGTACCGATATCATGTTACAGGGTGTATGAGTTGATGTATAAAACAACGCAAGATTCAAGACTTCGTGTTTTTCAGCTAAAATTATTATATAGAATTCTTGCCACCAACAAAATGTTAAATATTTGGGGCATGAAATTATCGAAGCTCTGCAGATTTGATTGTGACGATACAGAATCAATAGACCATTTATTTTGTTATTGCACTCAAGTAGCCTGTTTCTGGTCTCAGGTTCAGGAATGGCTGAAAGTGCATAGCATTGATCTAAAATTGACCCTATAAATAGTACTGTTAGGCGATCTGGAGAGACCGGGTCAGTCAATTACGAATAATTTTAGTAAAAGTATTTATCATCTTCAACACACAATCTGTAGATTCTATTCGATTAGATAGATTGTAATTGTACGTTAAACATCATAGCATAGTTGAAAGATATGTGTTGCGTAGAAACACAAAGTGGGTGGCCAGCAGAGATAGATGGGATGGGCTGAGGGAAGCTGAGGGTTGGTATGTGGAATTGGAGACAAGTGGGAGTGGAGTTGCTGTGTGAGAGAGAGAATGATGGTCAAAAGATAAAGGGAAAAAAAAGTCAAATGAAAGCATAATAAAAGTACATTTGAATGACACTAAGTGGCAGTGTTTTTACAACTAATGCCGGTTTGCCTGAGACTGATGCCTTGCAGGTGTTTGTTCACATGCATATACACACACTCTCATTAGAATAAACACATACAATAACACACATATTCATGTAATAGTGCCAGACATGCACACAAACATATAAAGTAGGCATTGATGTTATGATTTCAGTTGTCCTTGATGTCCTTTGTTTTAAATTTATTTTTTATTTGATTTATTTTTACATTGTTGTTTGCCGTTTTCTTCAGTCTTTTCCTTTTTTCTCTTTAGTTCATTCTCTTGGTGGTTGGTGCATTGGGGGGTTCTTGGTGGTGGGGAATGGAATTAATTGTATTTTTATTTTTATTTTTTCCGGGGGGACTGTGAAAATAAAATGAATCTTTAATGTTGTGGTTAATATTTATTTCCGGACATGTTGAGGCCAGGAAACAATCAAACATCACCTTGAATGCTAATGTTAGTGTCACGCCCTGACCGTAGATTGCTTTGTATGTTTCTATTTTTTGTTTGGTCAGGGTGTGATGTGTGTGGGCATTCTATGTTTGTATGTCTAGGTTGTGTATTTCTATGTTTTGGCCGGGTATGGATCTTAATCAGGGACAGCTGTCTTTCGTTGTCTCTGATTGAGAACCATACTTAGGTAGCCTGTTTTCCCACTGTTAGTTGTGGGTGGTTAATTTCTGTTTAGTGTTATTCACCTTGCAGGACTGTTTCGGTTTTCCTTTTTGTTATTTTTTTTATTCCGTGTACAGTGCAATTCATTAAAGATGAACACGTACCCTGCTGCATTTTGGTCCGGTGATTCCTCTTCTTCAGATGAAAGCCGTTACAGTTAGATTGATATTCCCCAGAAACCCTGTCCATTGGACATTCATCACAGGAAATAGTACAGGGTTGATACCCATTTGTTAGAAATGTGCCTTGATATGACTGTACGTCATGTTAATACCCACCTTCATACAGTCAAATTTTCTTTATTGATCAAAACAGTCCACTCACCCTCACGCTACAGAATTACTGCGTAAGAGTTGGTTTGCACCTGTTCACACATTATAATAAGCTTAGCTACTCCTGCAAGATGATTTCTGAGTAAATTTGTTTTGCAGTAATGGATTTGGTACTGAGTAACCCACAAAGTCAGGCTGCCATCAAAATATTGTCTGACATTTCTGAACGGGGTGAAATTACAAAAATGTAAAATACATTTCCTCATCCAGTTCTACTCTTTCAAGCTCTTTTTTTTCTGCTGACGCTTAGAGTATGGGTTCTCACCCGATACTCTTCCTTCTATTCTGGCCATCATCCTCTGTAACATTCAGTCTGCAGGCATGTAATTATGCACTGAGAGAGAACCCAGAGAGAGGGAAAGGGAAAGAAGGGGGGAGCAAGGGAACAAGAGAAAGAGAGAGAAGAATAGAAGATAAATAACACTCCAGCGCCTTCTTGCACATATCCCCCTCCTACCTGCTTGTCCATTCCACAGAGAAAAGGGATACACTGTAAATATAACATGTTTTAAATTGAACTTCAATCTATTATTCATCAAAGCCAAGTGATGCCGGCCCACCTCCAACTCTACCCAGATCTCCCAGTGCCAAGCTCTGGTGTGTGTGTGTGTGCTTTTGTGCATGCGTGTGTGCGTGTGCGTACGTGTGCAGCAATTTATGTTGATAGTTTACAAAATGTGGCGTTACAATGCATTTGTTGTGAAGTTATTACCTGTATGCCCAGGTTCTTTGATTGGTTATTATCAAAGATAATTCATGTATTCAACATCTGGATGAATCTTAGGTGAAAAGATATGTTAATCGAGTAATGAATCATTAAAATTATATCCCTGTGGCTTTTGACTCTTAACTCTGTGACGGTGTCAGCTGCTCTCCTCAGTGCTCAGTCTGTGCTCCACTGTAGTGACAGGTGTGTGTGTGTGTGTGTGTGTGTATGTGTGTGCGTGCGTGCGTGCATGCATTTGTGTGTATTGCAGAATATTTTCCCTATTATCACCACTCCCACAAAAACCACTTGGAATGTCGCAGCATCATACAATATATTTTTGGCTCCGATAAAAGTTGCTACAGTGAAGTTGGAGTATTGGAGTCCTCATTGATGTGATTATACCTCACCATGTAATATGCAAGGCATTCTATGTGGTTTGCTCCCGAGATTCTAAATAGGTGTGTTGGGGCATACCCAACAGGGACACTGATTAGCTTCATTTAGTGACCTGTGGTTTTCTACTGTGATATTGGCCTCTATCCTCTACAGCTATGCTCTGGCCCAAACCGTCAAATCTAGATAAGGAGAGTTTCATTTTTCCTGTGTCATTCAGAACTAGTCGTTATTGCTCAGCATTACTGTTGTGTTGTATCATCTCTTCCACTGTGGATTGGAGACCATATTTATTAAATCTCCCTCCTATTCTTATGAATGGCTCACACCATGGATATTGTTGCTGTATATGGAAATCCTGAGATTAGCATATATGCGATCACAATGTGGCTCTAATAATGCGGGCCGTACATAAAGACAGGCATTTTTAAAGGCTGATGTGGCAGTTAAGTAAAATAATGCGTGCCAACAGGATTTCTGAGGGGGGCCCTCCCATCTTCAATGAACTTCATGATCTTTCTTTATGCTCAACCACCAATCCCCTTTCTGACATGCTTCATCATCAATCCTCACATTGTGTCTCTGGCTAAAGGGGCAGAATAAGATGGTTCTTTGAATGGGTCTTTAACAAAGTGTCTCTGTGCTGGCCAGGATGTACACACAGAGAGCGGTCAAAGGTGTATTGATATTCTAGTTTGTCCCTCAAGGACACCCGTAACGCCCCCCTGCTGACGTACATTGGAATGCTTGGAATGTTTTGTTCTGTGAAACCCATTAAACAATACACCCCCCGATTTGCCCCCAGAAAAGCCTCAATTTGTCGGGGCATGAACTCTACAAGGTGTCCAAAGCGTTCCACAGTGATGCTGGCCCATGTTGACTCAATTGCTTCCCACAGGTGTGTCAAGTTGGCTGGATGTCCTTTGGTTGGTGGACCATTCTTGTTAAGCTAACGAAGTTAGTCCTATTCCCAGATGAGTTTTGCAATGGAGCCCTCTTTGTCTGGAGAAATAAATTAACGGTTCCAGCGCTGTAGGAGCTGTGTCTACTACTCTTTGTTTCGGGACAAATCGGATCACTCATAGTTCCAATGTGGCAATTGTTTGCTTGCAGAGGATTCTAGGCTTGAGGTAGCTTCCTTGATCACGCAGGTCACCAACTGAGCTTCCCTCAGCCCATCCCATCTATCTCTGCTGGCCACCCACTTTGTGTTTCTACGCAACACATATCTTTCAACTATGCTATGATGTTTAACGTACAATTACAATCTAATCGAATAGAATCTACAGATTGTGTGTTGAAGATGATAAATACTTTTACTAAAATTATTCGTAATTGACTGACCCGGTCTCTCCAGATCGCCTAACAGTACTATTTATAGGGTCAATTTTAGATCAATGCTATGCACTTTCAGCCATTCCTGAACCTGAGACCAGAAACAGGCTACTTGAGTGCAATAACAAAATAAATGGTCTATTGATTCTGTATCGTCACAATCAAATCTGCAGAGCTTCGATAATTTCATGCCCCAAATATTTAACATTTTGTTGGTGGCAAGAATTCTATATAATAATTTTAGCTGAAAAACACGAAGTCTTGAATCTTGCGTTGTTTTATACATCAACTCATACACCCTGTAACATGATATCGGTACATAAAAAAACTCTTCCCAACTATTTTGCAATCTGTATGGCACAGTTGTCAACATCCTGGTCCTCAAATGAAACTGGTATACTTTTGATCCTTTATATTGGGCAAACAGACCAGTTCCCTACCTACTCCCGCTGCCACCCGCCTCCTCCATTTTTGGGGAAATGCTGTAATCAATTGGTTGTACTCTTGGATTGAGCAGACCTTCCCGTACAATTCTGATAACTCCATGAAGGATACAAGTCTACCATTACAATATCATTTAAGAACAAAATACCCTTTTCAAACATCTTTCCCATAAATACAGGTATTTTATCAACCAGCACATTTGAGTTCAGCCATAATATTTGTTGAAATATTTGTTCTATCTTTTCAGGGGGATGAAATTGACATTGTAGCCAGCTCTGCAATGCTTGTTTGAAAAAGAAAGATACAAAAAAGTATCATTTTCAATTAATCGAAAATGAGTCATGGCAATCTGCTCAAAGGCAAAAAGGCCATTTTTAAACAATGGATGAGCTTTTCTTATTAATCTACTTGAGAACCATTAAGGGTTCAAATAAAACTTTTGAATGAGTGAAGCTTTTAGAGAGAGGTTTAGTGATTTTATATTTAATAATCTCAACCCATCCAATTCATATTCATTTTATAGATAGGCTCGTTTTATTTTGTCTGGTTTAGCGTCCCAGATAAAGCAAAATATTTTTTGCTCATATGATTTGAAAAATGAATCATCAGGAGTAGGCAGCGCCATAAGTAAGTGAGTAAACTGAAATATGACTAAGAAGTTAATCAGGGCAATTTGTCCATAAATAGACAGGTATTTACCTCTCCATGGTTGCAGGATCTTGTCTATTTTTACAAGTTTTCTATTGAAATTCATTGTGGAGAGCTTATTTATATCTTTTGTGATATGAATACCGAGTATGTCTACTTCACCATCAGCCCGTTTTATATGTAAGCTGCAAGATAATGTAAAAGTTGTATTTTTTAAGGATCCAATACGTAATATTGTACACTTATCATAATTAGGTTTTAGTCCAGAGAATACAGAAAAGTTATCTAGATCTTTAATGAGACATTGCAGGGATCTAGCTTGCGCACTTAACATAAAACTTGAGTCATCGGCATACATGGACACCTTTGTTTTTAAGCCTTGGATTTCTAATCCTCTAATGTTGTTATTGCATCTGATTTTAATAGCTAGCATTTCGATGGCCATAACGAATAGATATGGTGACAGCAGACAACCTTGTTTAACTCCTCTTGACAATTAAAAACTCTCTGAGAAGTAGCAGTTATTTACTATTTTACCCCTGGGGTTGCTATACATTATTTTTACCCATTTTATAAGAGAATTACCCAAATTGAAAAAATCCAGGCATTTATAAATCAAATCTAGTCTTACTTTATCAAATGCCTTTTCAAAATCCGCTATAAATACCATTCCTGGCTTCTTATATGTTTCATGATCTAGTATTTCTAGTAGTTGTCATATATTATCTCCATTGTATCATCCATGAAAAAAAACTGATCAGGATGAACAATACCTGGTAAAACCCTTAATTCTGAGTGCTATGCATTTTGCTAGTATTTTTGCATCACAACATTGAAGTGTAAGGGGCCTCCAGTTTTTTTTCTAGACCGGGTCTTTATATTTGCCATCTGGGTCTTGTTTAAATAATAGAGAAATCAGACCTTCCTGCTGAGTACAGTTACATTACATTTAAGTCATTTAGCAGACGCTCTTATCCAGAGCGACTTACAAATTGGTGCATTCACCTTATGACATCCAGTAGAACAGTCACTTTACAATAGTGCATCTAAATCTTAAAGGGGGGGGGTGAGAAGGATTACTTATCCTATCCTAGGTATTCCTTAAAGAGGTGGGGTTTCAGGTGTCTCCGGAAGGTGGTGATTGACTCCGCTGTCCTGGCGTCGTGAGGGAGTTTGTTCCTTCTGTAGCTCAGTTGGTAGAGCATGGCGCTTGTAACGCCAGGGTAGTGGGTTCAATTCCCGGGACCACCCATACGTAGAATGTATGCACACATGACTGTAAGTCGCTTTGGATAAAAGCGTCTGCTAAATGGCATATATTATTATATATTATTATTGTTCCACCATTGGGGGGCCAGAGCAGCGAACAGTTTTGACTGGGCTGAGCGGGAACTGTACTTCCTCAGCAGATTCTCGCCACGCCACCTGGTAGGAGCGACCTGTCAGGCAGGACGCAATCCAAGCGTGGGCCGCGCCGGAGATGCCCAACTCGGAGAGGGTGGAGAGGAGGATCTGATGGTTCACAGTATCGAAGGCAGCCGATAGGTCTAGAAGGATGAGAGCAGAGGAGAGAGAGTTAGATTTAGCAGTGCGGAGCGCCTCCGTGATACAGAGAAGAGCAGTCTCAGTTGAATGACTAGTCTTGAAACCTGACTGATTTGGATCAAGAAGGTCATTCAGAGAGAGATAGCGGGAGAGCTGGCCAAGGACGGCACGTTCAAGAGTTTTGGAGAGAAAAGAAAGAAGGGATACTGGTCTGTAGTTGTTGACATCGGAGGGATCGAGTGTAGGTTTTTTCAGAAGGGGTGCAACTCTCGCTCTCTTGAAGACGGAAGGGACGTAGCCAGCGGTCAGGGATGAGTTGATGAGCGAGGTGAGGTAAGGGAGAAGGTCTCCGGAAATGGTCTGGAGAAGAGAGGAGGGGATAGGGTCAAGCGGGCAGGTTGTTGGGCGGCCGGCCGTCACAAGACGCGAGATTTCATCTGGAGAGAGAGGGGAGAAAGAGGTCAGAGCACAGGGTAGGGCAGTATGAGCAGAACCAGCGGTGCCGTTTGACTTAGCAAACGAGGATCGGATGTCGTCGACCTTCTTTTCAAAATGGTTGATGAAGTCATCTGCAGGGAGGGAGGAGGGGGGGGGGGAGGATTCAGGAGGGAGGAGAAGGTGGCAAAGAGCTTCCTAGGGTTAGAGGCAGATGCTTGGAATTTAGAGTGGTAGAAAATGGCTTTAGCAGCAGAGACAGAGGAGGAAAATGTAGAGAGGAGGGAGTGAAAGGATGCCAGGTCCGCAGGGAGGCGAGTTTTCCTCCATTTCCGCTCGGCTGCACGGAGCCCTGTTCTGTGAGCTCGCAATGAGTCGTCGAGCCACGGGGCGGGAGGGGAGGACCGAGCCGGCCTGGAGGATAGGGGACATAGAGAGTCAAAGGATGCAGAAAGGGAGGAGAGGAGGGTTGAGGAGGCAGAATCAGGAGATAGGTTGGAGAAGGTTTGAGCAGAGGGAAGAGATGATAGGATGGAAGAGGAGAGAGTAGCGGGGGAGAGAGAGCGAAGGTTGGGACGGCGCGATACCATCCGAGTAGGGGCAGTGTGGGAGGTGTTGGATGAGAGCGAGAGGGAAAAGGATACAAGGTAGTGGTCGGAGACTTGGAGGGGAGTTGCAATGAGGTTAGTGGAAGAACAGCATCTAGTAAAGATGAGGTCGAGCGTATTGCCTGCCTTGTGAGTAGGGGGGGAAGGTGAGAGGGTGAGGTCAAAAGAGGAGAGGAGTGGAAAGAAGGAGGCAGAGAGGAATGAGTCAAAGGTAGACGTGGGGAAGTTAAAGTCGCCCAGCACTGTGAGAGGTGAGCCGTCCTCAGGAAAGGAGCTTATCAAGGCATCAAGCTCATTGATGAACTCTCCGAGGGAACCTGGAGGGCGATAAATGATAAGGATGTTAAGCTTGAAAGGGCTGGTAACTGTGACAGCATGGAATTCAAAGGAGGCGATAGACAGATGGGTAAGGGGAGAAAGAGAGAATGACCACTTGGGAGAGATGAGGATCCCGGTGCCACCACCCCGCTGACCAGAAGCTCTCGGGGTGTGCGAGAACACGTGGGCGGACGAAGAGAGAGCAGTAGGAGTAGCAGTGTTGTCTGTGGTGATCCATGTTTCCGTCAGTGCCAAGAAGTCGAGGGACTGGAGGGAGGCATAGGCTGAGATGAACTCTGCCTTGTTGGCCGCAGATCGGCAGTTCCAGAGGCTACCGGAGACCTGGAACTCCACGTGGGTCGTGCGCGCTGGGACCACCAGATTAGGGTGGCCGCGGCCACGCGGTGTGGAGCGTTTGTATGGTCTGTGCAGAGAGGAGAGAACAGGGATAGACAGACACATAGTTGACAGGCTACAGAAGAGGCTACGCTAATGCAAAGGAGATTGGAATGACAAGTGGACTACACGTCTCGAATGTTCAGGAAGTTAAGCTTACATAGCAAGAATCTTATTGACTAAAATGATTAAAATGATACAGTACTGCTGACGTAGGCTAGCTGGCAGTGGCTGCGTTGTTGACACTACACTAATCAAGTCGTTCCGTTGAGTGTAATAGTTTCTGCAGTGCTGCTATTCGGGGGCTAGCTGGCTAGCTAGCAGTGTTGTTTACGTTACGTTGCGTTAAAAGAACGAAAATAGCTGGCTAGCTAACCTAGAAAATCGCTCTAGACTACACAATTATCTTTGATACAAAGACGGCTATGTAGCTAGCTACGATCAAACAAATCAAACCGTTGTACTGTAATGAAATGAAAATGTGATACTACCTGTGAATGCGACCGGGTTGTTGAGTCTATTCGGTAGACGTTGGCTAGCTGTTGGCTAGCTGTCGGCTAGCTGTCGGCTAGCTGTTGGCTAGCTGTTGGCTAGCTAGCAGAGTCTCCTACGTTAAGGACAACAAATAGGACGACAAATAGCTGGCTAACTAACCTCGGTACCAGACAGACTACCATTTCTATAGGAGTAGTTAAAACAATCTAACAATGGAGCTTTTAGTATATGCCGGTATGCCAATCAGCCCTGGGGGTTTTCCAGACTGAAAGGATTTAATAGCCTCAAAGTTCTTCCACTGTAATTTGGCTTTCGCACTGATCTTTCTGTACATTTGTTTATTTTCCATTTTGTATATTATTTGGAAAGAAATCCTTACCATAATCTTCATTCAGTGGGAGAGGATGATATGGAAATGAGAACATCTGCCTAAAATAATTAGCTTCCTCTTTTAAAATATAATTTGGAGAATCATCGATGACTCCGTCTTCAGTAACAAGTTTAAGCAAAATTATTTTTGTTAGTGTTCCTGTATTGGAGATTCAGGAAGAATTTTGTGCATTTTTCTCCATATTCCATCCAGTGTGCTTTATTTTTGTAATATATTACATTAGATCAGTCTTGAATAAGTTCCTCAAGTTCTTTTTGTTTTTCCTCTAACTTATTTTGTATCTCTGTAGTATCGTATTTAGGTCCCAGACTGTGGACCCTCGCTGCAGGCCCCAGACTGGGGACCCTCGCTGGCGGCTCCGGACTGGAGGCCATCATTGGAGGCTCCGGACTGGAGACCCTTGCTGGAGGCTCCGGATTAGAGGCCGTCGCTGGAGGCTCCGGACTGGTGACCGTCGCTGGAGGCTCCGGACCACTGATCAATACTGGAGGCTTTGTGCCATGGATCCTCACTGGAGGCTTCGTGCCATGGATCGTCACTGGAGGCTTCGTGCCATGAATCATCACTGGAGTGAGGAGACGTATAGGCAGCCTGGTGTGTGGAGCTGCTACAGGGCATACCAGGCTGGGGAGACATACTGAAGGCCTGGTTCTGGGAGCAGGCACAGGACTCATCAGGCTGGGGAGACATACTGGAGGCTTGGTTCTTGGAGTAGGCACCGGATACACTGGGCCGTGGAGGCGCACTGGAGGTCTCGAGCATAGAGCCTGCACAACCCGTCCTGGCTGGATGGTTACCTTCGCCCGGCAAATGCGGGGCGTTGGCACAGGATGCACTGGGCTGTGCAGGCGCACCGGAGACACAGTGCGCAGAGCCGGCACAGGATATCCTGGGCCGAAGAGATGCACTGGAAGCCAGGCGCGCTGAGCCGGCACCATCCTGGCTGGATGCCCACTCTAGCCTGTCCATTGTGTGGAGTTGGAATGTAGCGCACCGGGCTGTGAACGCGCACTGGAGACACCGTGCGCTCCACCGCATAACACGGTGCCTGACCAGTACCACGCTCCTTACGGTAAGTATGACGAGTTGGCTCAGGTCTGAATACTGACTCTGCCACACTCCCTACGTGCCTCCCCCCAAAAAATGTTTTTGGAGTGGCCTCCCAGTCTTTTGAGCCAACTGTGACCCTGTGTAATCCTGGGCCCTTTTTCTCACTGCCTCTGCCTTCCTCGCTGCTTCCACCTGCTCCCACGGCAGGCGATCCTTTCCCGCCAGGATCTCCTCCCACGTCCAGGATCCTTTCCCATTCAGGATGTCGTCCCATGTCCATTCCTCCAGAAAATGCTGCTCCTCCTGGCCATGCCACTTGGTCCGTTTGTGGTGGGTAGATCTGTCACGAACTTCGTCAGGGAAATGACCGGACCAAGGTGCAGCGTGGTGAGCGTACATTTCTCTTTATTATGAATGTCGCCAACAAAAACAAGAAACAACAAAAACTAACGTGAAGCTTATTAAGGTGGAAAAACAGGCTGCCTAAGTATGATTCCCAATCAGAGACAACAATATACAGCCGTCCCTGATTGAGAACCATACCCGGCAAAAACATAGAAATAAAGAAACTAGAATAACCACCCTAGTCACACCCTGCCCTAACCAAAATAGAGAATAAAAGCCTCTCTATGGCCAGGGTGTGACATATACATTGTATGTTTTTTTACAAAAGTAGTGCGCTGGGCCTTTACTAGTCATGTATTAGTGGACCACTATCGTTGTCTATAGAGCTGGCCACACTTTTGTTGCCTAAAGTCTTGTACACCCCACTAAATCTCCAGCATCAGCAGTAGGTAGAAATGCAGACCCAGTGTGATAACCTCGAATCAGAGCTCTATCTGAAAGACATGGACATTTGCCAAGAGTTAATTAGGGTAAATAATAAGATGCAATCAAGCAAGTACCTTTGTCGCATAGCTGTAGGAGGAAAGAATGAAGGAAGGTGTCATTTGCTACCTCTAAGTGCATGGTAAATACTCTGTCTGGAGCATTTCAGTTTTCATGGAAATAATTCCATTGCTTCCTTTTATTTAGTTATTATTTCACCTTTATTTAATCAGGTAGGCCAGTTGAGAACAAGTTCTCATTTACAACTGCGACCGTGCCAAGATAAAGCAAAGCAGTGTGACAAAAACAACACAGAGTTACACATAAACAAACATACACTCAAAAACACAAAATAAAATAAAAATATAAAAATCTATGTACAGTGTGTGTAAATGTAGAACAATAGGGAGGTAGGCAAAAAATAGGCCAGAGAGGTGAAAATAATTAC
The DNA here is from genome assembly GCF_021184085.1 of Oncorhynchus gorbuscha. Lineage (NCBI taxonomy): Eukaryota > Metazoa > Chordata > Actinopteri > Salmoniformes > Salmonidae > Oncorhynchus > Oncorhynchus gorbuscha. Next base: position 61,554,371 of record NC_060188.1, read on the forward strand.
AATTTAGTATTAATACTGGAGTGATAGATGTGCAAAAGAGCAAGAGGGTAAGTAATAATATGGGGATGAGGTAGTTGGGTGTGCTATTTACAGATTGGCTGTGTACAGGTACAGTGATCATTAACCTGCTCAGACAGCTGATGCTTAAAGTTAGAGAGGGAGATATAAGACTCCAGCTTCAGAGATTGTTGCAATTCGTTCCAGTCATTGGCAGCAGAGAACTGGAAAGAAAGGCGGCCAAAGGAAGTGTTGGCTTTGGGGATGACCAGTGCAATATACCTGCTGGAGCGCGTGCTACGGGTGAGTGTTGCTATGGTGACCAGTGAACTGAGATAAGGCGGGACTTTACCTAGTAAAAACGTATAAATGACCTGGAGCCAGTGGGTTTGGCGACAGATATGTAGTGAGGGCCAGACAACAAGAGCATACAGGTTGCAGTGGTGGATAGTACTGTTGAAGTCGGAAGTTTACATACACTTAGGTTGGAGTCATTATAACTCATTTTTCAACCACTCCACACATTTCTTGTTAACAAACTACAGTTTTGGCAAGAGGGTTAGGACACCTACTACTTTGTGCATGACATAAATTAATTTTTCCAACAATTGTTTACAGACAGATTATTTCACTTATAATTCACTGTATCACAATTCCAGTGGGTCAGAAGTTTACATACACTAAGTTGACCTTAGTCCTACCTTCAAACTCAGTCCCTCTTTGCTTGACATCATGGGAAAATCAAAAGAAATCAGCCAAGACCTCAGAAAAACATTGTAGACCTCTACAAGTCTGTTTCATCCTTGGAAGCAATTTCCAAACGCCTGAAGGTGCCACTTTCATCAGTACAAACAATAGTACGCAACTATAAACACCATGAGACCACGCAGCTGTCATACCGCTAAGGAAGGAGACGAGTTCTGTCTCCTAGAGATAAACATACTTTGGTGCAAAAAATGCAAATCAATCCCTGAATAACACAAAAGGACCTTGTGAAGAAGCTGGAGGAAACATGGAAAAAATGATCTATATCCACAGTAAAATGAGTCCTATATCAACATAACCTGAAAGGCCACTCAGCAAGGAAGAAGCCACTGCTCCAAAACCACCATAAAAAAGCCAGACTACGGTTTGCAACTGCACATGGGGACAAAGATTGTACTTTTTGCAGAATTGTCCTCTGGTCTGATGAAACAAAAATATAACTGTTTAGCCATAATGACCATTGTTATGTTTGGAGGAAAAAGGGGGAGGCTTGCAAGCCGAAGAACACCATCCATCCCAACCGTGAAGAATGGGTGTGGCAGTATCATGTTGTGGGGGTACTTTGCTGCAGGATTGACTGGTGCACTTCACGAAATAGATGGCATCATGAGGCAGGAAAAGTATGTGGATATATTGAAGCAACATCCAAAGACATCAGTCAGGAAGTTAAAGCTTGGTCACAAATGGGTCTTCCAAATGGACAATGACCCCAAGCATACTTCCAAAGTTGTGGCAAAATGGCTTAAGGACAACAAAGTCAAGGTATTGGAGTGGCCATCACAAAGCCCTGACCTCAATCCTATAGAAAATCTGTGGGCAGAACTGAAAAAGCGTGTGCGAACAAGGAGGCCTACAAACCTGACTCAGTTACACCAGCTCTGTCAGGAGGAATGGGCCAAAATTCACCCAACTTATTGTGGGAAGCTTGTGGAAGGCCATCCGAAACATTTGATCCAAGTTAAACAATTGAAAGGCAATGCTACCAAATACTAATTGAGTGTATGTAAACTCACTGGAAATGCGATGAAAGATGAAAGAAATAAAAGCTGAAATAAATAATTTTCTCTACTATTATTTTGACATTTCACATTCTTCAAATAAAGTGGTGATCCTAACTGACCTAAGACAGGGAATCTTTACTAGGATTAAATGTCAGGAATTGGGAAAGACCGAGTTTAAATGTATTTGGCTAAGGTGTATGTAGACTTCCGACTTCAACTGTATATGGGACTTTGGTGATAAAATGGATGGCACTGTGATAGACTACATCCAGTTTGCTGAGTAGAGTGTTGGGGGCTATTTTGTAAAGGACATCGCTGAAGTCAAGGATCGGTAGGATAGTCCGTTTTACGAGGGTAAGTTTGGCGGAGTGACGGAAGTTTTTTGCGAATTTGGAAGACGATTCTAGATTTAATTTTGGTGATGCTTAATGTGAATCTGGAAGGAGAGTTTACAGTCTAACCAGACACCTAGGTATTTGTAGTTGTCCACATATTCTAGGTCAGAACCGTCCAGAGTAGTGATGCTAGTTGGGCGGGAGGGTGCAGGCAGCAATTGGTTGAAGAGCATGCACTTAGTTTTACTAGCATGTAAAAGCAGTTGGAGGCCACGGAAGGAGTGTTGTATGTCGTTGAAGCTCGTTTGGAGGTTTGTTAGCACAGTGTCCAAACTGTGACTCAGTTCAGACAACTAGTCAAAGTTAGAACGGTTAATGTAAGTCCTTTTGCTGCTGCATCTGTACTGCAGCACTGCATCCAGGCTGGCCAATATGAACGTGGGACAACTTGAACGCAGGTTCGGAAGTGAAATATTAATTCCCGTCCATTCACTCTCCTCGGGGCATTGTGATTTTAATGAGAGCACTGTCTCAACGGGCTTAACAAGCCTTTGTTTTCTTGCTCTTAGACACACACACACACACACTGACACCTTGCATTATTGTCCTTTCTCAGGCCTGAAAATGACCAGTGTGCAATGATTAATGTTGCTGTCCTTTTGCTTTAGGGCTGATGCCCGGGCAGGAGAGAATCAATTGCAAAATCATTTTTTAATTCATTGCAGAATAGCCACATTAAGCAATGACAAGTGGGAACTGGACTTGGTGGGGAAAAAAATGAAATTCAAAGAAATCTATGACATGGTAAACCGGGCGTCTGGGCAAATAACTTTGTTTATTTGTCTAAAGTGCTAGACTTCTGTACAATACAAATCAGCATGTCTTTTGGTTTACCCAATTAATAATTGTCTCAGTAATATAAGCTACTTACTTAAACATTTAACATTCATTCAAGTTAACATTTGTTGTAATCTAGATATGACGACTACCGCCCCGTAGCACTCACTTCCGTCATCATGAAGTGCCTTGAGAGACTAGTCAAGGACCATATCACCTCCACCCTACCTGACACCCTAGACCCACTCCAATTTGCTTACCGACAATGCAATCTCAACCACACTGCACACTGCCCTAACCCATCTGGACAAGAGGAATACCTATGTGAGAATGCTGTTCATCGACTACAGCTCGGCATTCAACACCATAGTACCCTCCAAGCTCGTCATCAAGCTCGAGACCCTGGGTCTCGACCCCGCCCTGTGCAACTGGGTACTGGACTTTCTGACTGGCCGCCCCCAGGTGGTGAGGGTAGGCAACAACATCACCACCCCACTGATCCTCAACCCTCTCCTGTACTCCCTGTTCACCCACGACTGCGTGGCCACGCACGCCTCCAACTCAATCATCAAGTTTGCGGACGACACAACAGTGGAAGGCTTGATTACCAACAACGACGAGACGGCCTACAGGGAGGAGGTGAGGGCCCTCGGAGTGTGGTGTCAGGAAAATAACCTCACACTCAACGTCAACAAAACTAAGGAGATGATTGTGGACTTCAGGAAACAGTAGAGGGAACACCCTCCTATCCACATCGATGGAACAGTAGTGGAGAGGGTAGTAAGTTTTAAGTTCCTCGGCGTACACATCACAGACAAACTGAATTGGTCCACTCACACAGACAGCATCGTGAAGAAGGCGCAGCAGCACCTCTTCAACCCCAGGAGGCTGAAGAAATTTGGCTTGTCACCAAAAGCACTCACAAACTTCTACAGATGCACAATCGAGAGCATCCTGGCGGGCTGTATCACCGCCTGGTACGGCAACTGCTCCGCCCACAACCGTAAGGCTCTCCAGAGGGTAGTGAGGTCTGCACAACACATCACCGGGGGCAAACTACCTGCCCTCCAGGACACCTACACCACCCGATGTTACAGGAAGGCCATAAAGATCATCAAGGACAACAACCACCCGAGCCACTGCCTGTTCACCCCGCTATCATCCAGAAGGCGAGGTCAGTACAGGTGCATCAAAGCTGGGACCGAGAAACTGAAAAGCAGCTTCTATCTCAAGGCCATCAGACTGTTAAACAGCCACCACTAACATTGAGTGGCTGCTGCCAACACACTGACTCAACACCAGCCACTTTAATAAAGGGAATTGATGGGAAATGATGTAAAATATATCACTAGCCACTTTAAACAATGCTACCTAATATAATGTTTACATACCCTACATTATTAATCTCATATGTATACGTATATACTGTACTCTATATCATCTACTGCATCCTTATGTAATACATGTATCACTAGCCACTTTAACTATGCCACTTTGTTTACATACTCATCTCATATGTATATACTGTACTCGATACCATCTACTGTATCTTGCCTATGCTGCTCTGTACCATCACTCATTCATATATCTTTATGTACATATTCTTTATCCCCTTACACTGTGTATAAGACAGTAGTTTTGGAATTGTTAGTTAGATTACTGTTGGTTATTACTGCATTGTCGGAACTAGAAGCACAAGCATTTCGCTACACTCGCATTAACATCTGCTAACCATGTGTATGTGACAAATACACATTTGATTTGATTTGATTTGATGATTGAATTCTAGCTGTTGTCTTCAACTTCAATTAAATTAACTATTTGGATAGTTGCTTGTTTGTTTGGTATTCATCTGTGTTTGTCTGTTCTTTCTCTGACAAAATTTCTGAAATCCTTCACTGACCAAAGTTCTGCTAACAAGACCCTGGAGCAGACTCAGCAGTGCACTCTGACTGGTCCACCATCTCTATTGTCTGGATTGCTGTTGTTGTTTATTGCTTAGGATCTCATGCACAGAATGTTTGACACATTCTTGTGTCGCAGCCTTTTGTTTTCAAAGGTCAGTTGGCAGCTTGTGTATAATAAGGTGGATTATTCATGTTCACCTTGTCTAGGGCTTCTAAATGTTCCCAATTACAATACCCACTGCACTGGAAGTTTTGGATTGCCTGCGGCGTCATATTCAGCTGGCAACACTATATGGATTCTGTTTTGCCATTCCTGTTGTGCCCTTGTCAAACTGCCCCCAATATACAAACACACTAGCAGGCAAACTATTGGAAATATTGATAATCCCTTCTTACCTGGATTTATTTCATTTGGAGGGAGGGCAAGAGGGAGGGAGAGAGAGGGACGATTGTATAGCCAATCCCCTCTAAAATGACGATGAGATCTATAAAAAAATGGAATGAAATATGTTGGGGATTGACAGTGCCTTCAGAATGTATTCACACCCCTTGACTTTTTCCACATTTTGTTGTGTTACAGCCTGAATTTAAAATTGATTACATTTAGATTTTGTGTCACTGACCAACCTGTACACAATACCCCATAATGTCAAAGTGGAATTATGTTTTTACATTTAATTTTTACAAATGAATTAAAAATGAAAAGCAGAAATATCTTGAGTCAATAAGTATTCAACCCCTTGGTTATGGCAAGTCTAAATAAGTTCAGGAGTAAAAATATGCTTCACAAGTCACATAATAAGTTCATGGACTCACTCTGTGTGCAAGAATAGTGTTTAACATGATTGAATGACTACCTCATCTCTGTACCTCAGTTGAGCAGTGAATTTTCAACACAAATTCAACCACAAAGACATGGGAGGTTTTCCAATGCCTCACAAAGATGTGCACCTACGGTATTGGTAGATGTGTAAAAGTAAATAAGCAGACATTGAATATCCCTTTGAGCATGGTGAAGTTATTAATTACAATTTGGATGGTGTATCAGTACACCCAGTCACTACAAAGATACAGGTGCCCTTCCTAACTGCCGGAGAGGAAGGAAACCGCTCAGGGATATCACCATGAGACCAATGGTGACTTTAAAATAGTTAGAATTTAATGGCTGTGATAGGAGAAAACTGAGGATGGATCAACAACAGTTACTGCACAATACTAACCTAAATGACAAAGTGAAAAGAAGAAAGCCTGTACAGAATAAAAAATATTCCAAAACGTGCATCCTGTTTGCAATAAGGCACGAAAGTAAAACTGCAAAAAAATGTCAAAGAAATTAACTTTATGTCCTCAATACAAAGTGTTATGTTGGGGGAAAATCCAACACAACGCATCACTGAGTACCACTCTTCATATTTTAAAAATACATGGAATCGAGCTCTGCACAGGCCAAATCTGTGTCTGCTTTCTAACAGACACTGGGAGACAAATTCACATTTCAGTAGGACAATAACCTGAAATTCAAGGCCAAATATACACTGCACTTGCTTACCAAGACAACATTGAATGTTCTTGATAGTCCTAGTTACAGTTTTGACTTAAATCGGCTTGAAATCTATTGCAAGACTTGAAAATGGCTGTCGAGCAATGATCAACAACCAACATGACAGAGCTGCTACTCTATTATTTATGCATGGTTACTTTACCCCTACCTGCATGTACAAATGACCTTGACTAAGCTTTACCCTTGCACATTGACTCGGTACCAGTATCCCCTGTAAATAGCCTCATTATTGTTATTTATTGTATAATTTTTTACATATTTCTTTTTAACTTGAGTTTATTTAGTAAATATTTTCTTAACTCTATTTCTTGAACTACATTGTTGGTTAAGAGCTTGTAAGTAAGCATTCCACGGTAAGGTGAAATACAATACCTGTTGTATTCGGCACATGTCACAAATAAAATGTTATTTGATTTTTTTTAAATGTTTTAAGTGCTAATATTGTACAATTCATGTGTGCAAAGCTCTTAGATACTTACCCAGAAAGACTTAGAGCTATAATTGCAACCAAAGGTGATTCTAACCCAGGGGTGTGAATACTAAGGTAAATTAGATATTTCTGTATTTGATTTAATAAATTTGCCAAAATATCTAAAAACATGTTTTCACTTTGTCATTATGGGGTATTGTGTATAGATGGGTGAATAAGAAAAAATATTAAATAAATCTAACACAAAATATGAAATAAGTCAAGAGGTATGAATACTTTCCGAAAGCACTGTAATATACTACTCTTTCTCTGAGGTAAAAATAAAAACTCTTCAGAGCGAGAATCACTGCAGGAGAAAATCTGTGTCTTGAAACCAGCTGAAAGGGGAAAATACGTTTGAAGATGAAAATGAATGCAAAGAGAAACCACACTTGATGGTCCATTGAGTACTAAAACATTGATGTCTTTTGACCTTTGCATTTGTGCGTTTGAATCGACTGGGAAATATGTTCCCCTCAATGTTTTACTATAATTATACTCTACATTTTTGTTCTGTATCCTAATGTGTTGGTGTGACATGCCAAACAGTCAATGACATCTCATGAGTTGAAAAGCAATATCATTTCGGCCATGAATAAATAACGGATTTCTAAAAGCCAGCCCAGGGAAACGATTTGGGATTCATGTTTTGGGAAAGTGTATTTTAAGACTCAGTCAGTGAGACGATTAAAGTCCTTAAAAAAAACACAACAAGGAGTGACAAGGGAAGGAAATTAGAAAGCTCAGGGCGGTGGACATTCCGACAGAGTTTATTTCTAAGAGACACTCATTGCGGTAATGAACAGTTCATCCTTCTGCCTGCTACTGATGAGAGACAGCGATAGATAGATAGAGAGACGGAGACAGAGATACAAAAAAGTAATAAACTGTACAATGTGAATCTGGACCCTCACACTAGCATGCAAACAGCTTAGTTTGTTGACAAATCTGTCTTTGTCAAAACATATATTATTTCACTGACAATATCACTTTCAGCTTCTTATAGGTTGTCATCGTGGCTCATGTGTTTCTAAGGACACGATCCCTTCCAAAGTCATTACCATCGCTTGCAGCATATTTATACTGTATGGCTGACTCCCCAACAGCTGGGTTGAAGTCAATTCAAAGGATCCATTAAGATGCACTTCAAATATAAAATGAAAACAAATGATGAAATACATTGAGCATATTTTCCAATGAAATGTGTTTCCTAGCCAAACCCTAAAAGGCACAGCATGGTCAATCCGAAGTCTGCACTGGCCGTGCAGCATTTACGGTGCTACGGCATTTGCAGAAGTTAAGGCATTCATAGTTCTTTCGCTTCAAAAGCAGTGCAGAACTGTTGTTAAGGAAGTTGTCAAGGAAGTGAGTCTGTGTTTATACAGGATCTCCCGTCCCGCCTACCGTCACCCATTCATGTCAATGCAGAGCTGTACAGAGCTATATGGAGTCCTCCGCATTGTTACAAAATTTGGGAGGCACACGGCAATGCGGTACAAGCTCAATTTGGCCTCTGCATGCTCCCGGAGGCTCAGCAATTGCGTCACACACTCCATACATCACACCCTCCATACGGACCCTCTGACAACATTTTCGGATCAAGCAAAAACTGGCTTTCATCCTTGAGAAATTATATTGTCCCTACATGCTATATCTCCTGATATCTTTAGATTTCTCCCAGATGTGTGAGCATTAAATGCACATCACACCCAGGCAAGAAGCAGGCTTCCACATAAGAGACAGACTAATAGGCTTTTGTATTCTCTCCTACAGAGTAATCTATATGTAATAAATGGCCACGCCCTTACTATAGACTGAATTGTATTGATGCTAGGTCTGGAACTAGGTGAACCTCAAGGGATAGTGAAACACAGTAATGATCAAAGATGAGATGAACAAGATGAGAGCAAAGCAACATGGCTGAAAAATACAAATTTCCACTCCCAGTGTCCTATTCCCTTACCTTAAGCCAATGATAATCAAATTAAATCTGTTCGATAAGACAGGAAGCAGCAATCCCAGTATTTGGGCAAGAGATTGAGAAGCTAAAAAGGTAGGAAGGCTCTCCAAAACATACCATTAATTATTTACCAAGCACTGATCAAACACCACCCCATTCAATGTCATATTCCTGTCTGAGACGAGAGTGAAGACTGAGGTATGGAAAGAGAAATATGTCACTATTGTATTCTGTACGGTATTTGATCTGGGGGTAGAAGGGATCAGGGGAAGGAGAGAACGAGGGGAAGGAGAGAACAGTTTAGTGTGTGACTCACAAAAGGGACAACCCAGCCACAAGGATTGCGTTCAATCGATCACCATGACAACTCTAGCGAACAAAAGATAAGAGCCTGTCAGTCCAACAGCTCACCTTCACGTGCTTGAGCTCCGTGAAAGACCTCCAAAATTCTTGAAGCATTAGCATAGCACTTCTTAACTCTGTGTTTGCACCTGCTATGACGCATACTAAAATCTATTTTAAAGATGCACTATGCATATATAGCTCCGTCATTTCCTGATAGCAAGAATTTGAATACTTTGCCTAATTACAGTTTTGTGACAAAATAAGCAAGTACAATGCATTCGAAAAGTATTCAGAAACTTTGACTTTTTACACATTTTGATACTTTACAGCTGTCAGAAGGTGAGTGTAGCTGGTGCATGAAGTCAGGCGCAGGAGAGCAGAATGAGTGAGCAACATACTTTACTCAACAAGGCACAAGGTAACAATTACACTTGACCAAAACAAGATGGTAAAGATAACGCACAGGTGAACACAGCACCCATCAAAAAAACAGCCATCAAAATAAATCTAACTGAACATGTAATAATCCTGCAGAACACCATGGGGGAAACAGAGGGTTTAAATACAGGAACAAATCATTGTGAAATGGAAAACAGGTGTGTGAAAACAAACACAAAACAAAAGGAAAAAGAAAAGTGTCAGTAGCCGCCCCCCGGATGGAGATGGTGGAACTCCCTCAGCATCGAAGGGTCCAACACCTCCTCCACCGACACCCAGCATCTCTCCTCCGGACCGTACCCCTCCCAGTCCACGAGGTACTGAAGGCCCCTCGCCCGACGCCTCGAGTCCAATATGGACCAAACTGCATATGCCGGAGCCCCCTCGATGTCCAGAGGGAGTGGAAGAACCTCCCGCACCTCAGCTTCCTGTAGCGGACCAGCCACCACTGCCCTGAGGAGAGACACATGAAACGAGGGGTTAATACAGTAATCGGGGGGACACTGTAGCCTGTAACACACCTCGTTTATTCTCCTCAGGACTATGAATGGCCCCACAAACCACGGGCCCAGCTTCCAGCAGGGCAGGCAGAGGGGCAGGTTTCGGGTCGAGAGCCAGACCCGGTCCCCTGGTGGAACACCGGGGCCCCTCTGAGGGGTCCCAGGTCTCCTCCGAGCGCTTAAACCATTCGTCCACCGCAGGAGCTTCGATCTGGCTCTGATGCCAAGGTGCCAGAACCGGCTGATACCCCAGTATGCACTGGAAAGGAGAGAGGTTAGTGGAGGAGTGGCGGAGTGAGTTTTGGGCCATCTATGCCCAGGGGATGAACGCCGCCCACTCCCCTGGCTGGTCCTGGCAATATGACCTCAGAAACCTACCCACATCCTGGTTTACTCTCTGCACCGGCCCGTTACTCTCGGGGTAAAAACCTGAGGTGAGGCTGACCGAGACCCCCAGAGGTTCCATGAACGCTCTCCAGACCCTGGACGTGAATTGGGGACCCTGATCAGAAAATATGTCCTTAGGCACCCCGTAGTGCCAAAACACATGTGTGAACAGGGCCTCTGCAGTCTGTAGGGAGACCGGGCAAGGGGAGGAGACGGCAGGACTTAGAAAACCGATCCACAACGACCAGGATCGTGGTATTGCCCTGTGAGGGAGGAAGATCCGTCAGGAAGTCCACCGACAGGTGCAACCACGGCCGTTGCGGAACGGGTAGGGGTTGTAATTTCCCTTCGGGCAGGTGCCTGGGAGCGTTGCACTGGGTGCACACCAAGCAGGAGGAAACATAAACCCTCATGTCCTTGGAGAGCCTTCAGGTGACCAAAAGCCTTGTCCGCCTCAGCCGACCACTGCAGCCGCATCGGTCCCCCCTTCAGCAGTGAGGTAATGGGAGCTGCTACCTGACCAAAACCCCGGATAGACCTCCGGTAGTAGTTGGCAAACCCCAGAAACCACTGCACTTCCTTTACCGTGGTGGGAGTCGGCCAATTACGCACGGCTGAAATGAGGTCATTCTCCATCTCCACCCCTGACGTGGAAATGCGGTACCCTAAGAAGGAGACGGACTGTTGGAAGAACAGACATTTCTCAGCCTTGACGTACAGGTCATGCTCCAACAGTCAACCAAGCACCCTGCGCACCAGGGACACATGCTCGTCGCGTGTAGCGGAGGATATCAGAATGTCGTCGATATACACCACTACACCCTGCCCCTGCAGGTCCCGGAAAATCTGGTAAACATAGACCTTGAAGACTGATGGAGCATTCATCAACCCGTACGGCATGACAAGGTACACATAGTGCCCTGAGGTGGTACTAAATGCAGTCTTCCACTCGTCCCCCTCCCGGAAATGCACCAGGTTGTAAGCGCTCCTGAGATCCAATTTTGTGAAGAAGCGCGCCCCGTGCATTGACTCGATCGCACTGGCGATGAGGCAGTATCTGATTGATCCCTCGATAGTCAATACACGGGCGCAGACCCCCATTCTTCTTCTTCACAAAAAATAAACTTGAGGAGTCAGGTGAAGTGGATGGCCAAATGTATCCCTGCCCCAGGGATTCGGAGACATATGTTTCCATAGCCACCGTCTCCTCTTGTGATAGAGGATACACGTGACTCCTGGGAAGTGCTGCATCTACCAGGAGATATATCGCCCAATCCCCCCGTCGATGAGGTGGTAAAATAGTCGCCTTCATCTTACAGAAGGCGAGAGCCAAATTGGCATATTCTGAGGGGATGTGCACAGTGGAGACCTGGTCTGGACTTTCCACCATAGTCGCACTGATGGAAACCCCCACACACATCCCAGAGCACTCTTATGACCACCCCATGAGAGCCCTCTGTTACCTCGAAATAGTGGGGTCATGACAGGCCAACCAGGGTAAGCCCAGCACCACAGGAAACGCAAGAGACTCAATAAGGAAGACATTGATTCTCTCCTCATGACCCTCCTGCATAACCATGTAAAGTGGAGCGGTGGCCTCCCTAATCAGCCCTGACCCTAATGGTCAACTATTTAGGGCGTGCACAGGGAAGAGCATATCCACAGGAACAAGGGGAATCCCTAAACTATGAGCAAATGAACGGTCAATAAAATTCCCAGCTGCGCCTGAATCTACTAGCGCCTTATGCTGGGGATGCGGGGAAAACTCAGGAAATGAAATAAGCACATATATGTGAGCAACAGGGGGCTCTGGGTGAGCCTGGTGCCGACTCATCTGGGGTGACACAATAGTGCCCTGCCTGCTGCCTCGACTCCCTGAGGAACCCCCCCAGCACCGAACAGCAATGTGCCCTCCGCGGCCACAGATGGTGCAGGAAATGGCCCCTCCTCTGGTTCTAGCTGAATGGGCGTCGGGGCGGAGGTGCTGGGGGATGGAACTGACAGGTCTCGATCCGGACCTCCGCAGGCAGTCAGCAGGTTGTCCAGCCAGATGGACAGGTCCACCAGCTGGTCCTATGTAGAGGCCAACTCTCGACAGACGTCCTCGCGCAGACTGCACCTGTAGTGATTGAACAGGGCCCTGTCGTTCCATCTCGCGCTGGTGACCAGGGTCCGGAATTCCAAGGCGACTGCCTCAGATGGAACAGACGTTCACCCGGGTGAACTCTGCATAATGGTCCAACACTGCGTCTCCCTCACTCCATACGGCATTGGCCCACTCCAGGGCTTTGCCTGAGAGGCAGGAGACGAGGGTGGACACGCTCTCACACCCCGAAGGAGCTGGGTGGACGGTTGCCAGGTAGAGCTCCAGTTGGCGTAGGAACCCCTGGTATCCGGCAGCCGTCCCATCATATTCCCTCGGCGTGAACGAGCCGAATCCCGCTGGGACCGGGTGAAGGTGGGGTGAGTAGGTGTCCTTGGTGGTACTGTTGGAGGCGCTGGAGGAACTCCTCTTCTCTCCCAGCGTTCCAGATTCTGCAAGACGCGATCCATGGCGATGCCAAGATGTTGTATCATATCCGACTGCTGCTGGACGTGCTCATCGACCACAAATCCGGGATTGTCTGCTCCTGCTGACTCCATATCCAGGGTGCGGGATTCTGTCAGAAGGTGAGTGTAGCTGGTGCATGAAGTCAGGCGCAGGAGAGAAGAATGAGTGAGCAACATACTTTACTCAACAAGGCACAAGGTAACAATTACACTTGACCAAAACAAGACGGTACAGATAACGCACGGGTGAACACAGCACCCGTCAAAAAAACAGTCATCAAAATAAACCTAACTGAACATGTAATAATCCCGCACAACTCAATGGGGGAAACAGAGGGTTTAAATACTGGAACAAATAATTGTGAAATGGATAACAGGTGTGTGAAAACAAAGACAAAACCAAAGGAAAACGAAAAGTGGATCGGCGATGGCTAGTAGACCGGCGACGCCGACCACCGACCGCCGAGCACCGCCCGAACAAGGAGAGGCACCGACTTCGGAGGAAGTCGTGCCAACAGCATTACACACAATACCCCATAAATGAAGCTAAAACAAGTTAAGAAATTTAGACCCTTTCAGACCCTTAACTCAGTACTTTGCTGAAGCAACTAAAGTCTTATTGGGTGTGACAATACAAGCATGGCACACTATTTTAGGAATTTCTTCCATTCTTCTCTTCAGATCCTCTCCTCTGTCAGGTGGGAAGCATTGCTGCACAGCCATTTTCAGGTCTCTCCAGATATGTTAGATCGGCTTCAAGTCCGGGCTCTGCCTGGGCCACTCTTGAATTGTTTTGGCTGTGTACTTATTGTTGTTGTATTGTTGGAAGGTGAATCTTGGCCCATGTCTGAGATCCTGAGCGCTCTGGAGCAGGTTTTCATAAAGGATATATCTGGACTCCGTTCATCTTTCCCTCGATCCTGACTTGTCTCACAGTTCCTGCCACTGAAAAACATCCCCACAGCATGATGCTGCCACTACCATGCTTCACCGTAGGGATGGTGCCAGGTTTCCTCCAAATGTGACGCTTGGCTTTCAGGCCAAAGAGTTCAATCTTGGTTTCATCAGACCAGAGAATCTTGTTTCTCATGGCCTGAGAGTCATTTAGGTGCCGTTTGGCAAGCTCCAAGCGGGCTGTCATGTGCCTTTACTGAGGAGTGGCTTCCGTCTCCCCAGTCTACCATAAAGGCTTGATTGGTTGAGTGCTGCAGAGATGGTTGTCCTTCTGGAAGGTTCTCCCATCTCCACAGAGGAACTCTGGAGCTCTGTCAGAGTGACCATCGGGTTCTTGGTCACCTCCCTGACCAAGGCCCTTCTCCCCTGATTACTCAGTTTGGCTGGGCGGCCAGCTCTAAAAAGAATCTTGGTGGTTCCAAACTTCTTCCATTTAAGGATGATGGAGGCCACTGTGTTCTTGGGGACCTTCAATGCTGCAGAAATCTTTTGGTAACCTTCCTCAGATTTGTGCCTCAACACAATTGTCTCGGAGGTCTACGGACAATTCCTTCGACCTCATGGCTTGGTTTTTGCTCTGACATACACGGGCAACTGTGGGACCTTATATAGACAAGTGTGTGCCTTTCCAAATCATGTCCAATAAATTGAATTTACCACAGGTGGACTCCAATCAAGTTGTAGAAACATCTCAAGGACGATCAATGGAAACAGGATGCACTTGAGATCAATTTCAAGTCTCATAGCTTATGTAAATAAGGTTTTTCTGTTTTTAATTTTAATAGATGGGCAATCATTTCTAAAAACCTGTTTTTTTGCTTTGTGATTATGGGGTATTGTGTGTAGATTGATTAAATAAAAAAATCTGAAATTTTAGTATAAGGCTGTAACATAATAAAATGTACTTTCCGAATGCACTGTATAATGTAGAGAATCCTTGTACCATATAAACACAAAAATAGTGTTTTCAGCTGTTTGAAGCGGTGTACAAAACTGAAGAACAGGAGGCATAGAAATAGCAGATCTACCACTTCCTAGACTTGCTTTCAATGAGAATGGTGGGGTCGCCCAAATAGTTATACGTTCCAGCTTTTAGTTAAGAAAGGTTAAGAAGTTGAGAAGGTTTATAGCTTTAAACTCTTAGTTATGCACAAGAACACCAAGAGAATACATAACCAAAACTTTCCCTGTCTCAAAAGTTTCTCTACTTTTCACAACACAAGGTACTTGGGAGATAACTCCATTCCTCAAAATCTCACAGAAGCCTTTTAGAGTCTCTCCTGCACTGCTGGTGGGAGAATAATAACCAAGTAGTAGTGCCATAAAACGAAGCTAACTCACACAGAAGCATACATAATACATCAGCCTGCATGGCCAAGTTCATCCAGCAATTTCATCAGCCATTTCCCTGTTGATCACGACTCCATTACAATACTTTCAGAGTATAAGGACAGCCTGAGGCCTTGTATGGATATTTAACTATCACAGTAGAGAGTTTAGAGATTGTATGCTTGTGCTAGTGCTAGTCCATCTACCAAGAAGAAAGTGCAGCGAAGTATTGGGATGCAATTATGTCCCCTCTCCTCCTGGGATGCATCACTCAAGTGGAACATGGCACCGTATTGATTTAGACATAAAAACGAAACAATGAGCATCAATATTCATGACGAGGCCTGTACATACTGTCAACCCACTGCTGTATGTTTAAATGTCAGGCTGGTTTTTAATGGCTACCTTAGTTTGGTTCTCAATTAAAAAACTACAGAAAAGCAATTTCTCATTAAATGTCATAAACTATGTAAAAACCTACCTTGTTCACAACAATGAGTTCCTCTCTTTCTCAATTTGTTTTATGTTCAACCAAAAGACACTCCATTGTAAAGGTAACTGACAAAAGAAAGGAAACAACAACAGAGTGTCCCTTAGAGTCGACCCCGCAGAAATTCAATTGGCATAATAGTAACATCCACATAAAAATATGTCTGTTTAAGCTTGAGATGGCTGTTTTTGCATGGGCTGCATCTCAATCCACCACATCCACCGATGTCGGCCAAGAGCCGTTCTCACGGAAATGCCTGCAGCGCCCAAACGGTTTGGCCTACAAACAAATCCCCTCTACGGAAAGATGAGACTCACGAACACAAGTGTTCTCCGTTTTGCTCTTCGACCCCTACGGCTCCCACAAACGTCACAGGACTTGTCTGAAGTTGGTACCGCCGATCTGCAAACTTCTGTCTGTAGCATCTGAACAGTTTGGGCTACACACTAATATGACCCACCATTGAAAGGTCAGACTCTCGCGAACATTTGCTCTAGGATACCCACAAGCCTTGTCTGAAAGTAGCCTGATACCCATTAAAGAAATTAATGGAAGTATACAGTATATTGAGGTACTTCAGTGTCCCCCCAAAAAAGGATTAAATATGAGTTTAAAAAATATATTATACTTTCCTGACATTTCTTATATCTCTGATTTAGGACAGACACTTATGTCCTTTTGATTTATTTACTGTTTTGTATGTATGAATTTGTTATTCAATGCGCTTCTATGGGCTAATAGCCAAACTCAATGTTTCATTTCATCATTTTGTTATAAAAAATGTATACTTACATGAGTCCTAAAATTGAAAATAAAATAGCTATATGAGCCTTGGTATAGCCATGTTAAAACAACTCCATATGTGAGTTTAGTAGAAACACAGCCCCGGGCCCTTAGACCTTTTAATAAGGTGCTGGGTCACCATGAACCAGAACAGCTTCATTGTACTTTAGCATAGATTCTACAGGCTGGAACTCTATTGGAGGGATGTGACACCATTCTTCCACAATAAATTACATCATTTGGTGTTTTTTTGATGGTGGTCAAAACGCTGTCTCAGGCGTCACTCTACAATCTTCAATAAGTCTTCAATTGGGTTGAGATCTAGTGACTGAAACGGCATGATGGCATGATGGGATGTTAATTGCTTAATTCATTCAGGAACCACTACTGTGTGGAAGCACTTGCTTTCAATATACTTTGTAGCCCTCATTTGCGCAAGCATTTCCATTATTTTGGCAGTTACCTGTATTTCTGAGTATCAAAAAAGGCAATGAGCCGGGCCATGTTCTGGTGCCAAAAGTTGTGTAATGTTGCAGATAATAATAATAATAATATAATAATAATATATGCCATTTAGCAGACGCTTTTATCCAAAGCGACTTACAGTCATGTGTGCGTACATTCTACGTATGGGTGGTCCCGGGAATCGAACCCACTACCCTGGCGTTACAAGCGCCATGCTCTACCAACTGAGCTACATGAATAGAGCCAACTCTTTCTACATAGTCTATTTCTATCTACATGTTCCAAAACATAACATCCTGCTGAACCAGCCCCTGGAGTAGCCTACAAAGCTGTGACCATGTGCAACGGAGAGCACTTGTAATGAATTTCCTCCTCTTCTTCCGAAGAAGAGAGGCGAAACGGATCAGAGGACCAATACGCGGCGTGGTAAGTGTCATTTTACATTTACATTTAAGTCATTTAGCAGACGCTCTTATCCAGAGCGACTTACAGATTGGTGCATTCACCTTATGACATCCAGTGGAACAGTCACTTTACAATAGTGCATCTAAATCTTAAAGGGGGGTGAGAGGGATTACTTATCCTATCCTAGGTATTCCTTAAAGAGGTGGGGTTTCAGGTGTCTCCGGAAGGTGGTGATTGACTCCGCTGTCCTGGCGTCGTGAGGGAGTTTGTTCCACCATTGGGGGCCAGAGCAGCGAACAGTTTTGACTGGGCTGAGCGGGAGCTGTACTTCCTCAGTGGTAGGGAGGCGAGCAGGCCAGAGGTGGATGAACGCAGTGCCCTTGTTTGGGTGTAGGGCCTGATCAGAGCCTGGAGGTACTGAGGTGCCGTTCCCCTCACAGCTCCGTAGGCAAGCACCATGGTCTTGTAGCGGATGCGAGCTTCAACTGGAAGCCAGTGGAGAGAACGGAGGAGCGGGGTGACGTGAGAGAACTTGGGAAGGTTGAACACCAGACGGGCTGCGGCGTTCTGGATGAGTTGAAGGGGTTTAATGGCACAGGCAGGGAGCCCAGCCAACAGCGAGTTGCAGTAATCCAGACGGGAGATGACAAGTGCCTGGATTAGGACCTGCGCCGCTTCCTGTGTGAGGCAGGGTCGTACTCTGCGGATGTTGTAGAGCATGAACCTACAGGAACGGGCCACCGCCTTGATGTTGGTTGAGAACGACAGGGTGTTGTCCAGGATCACGCCAAGGTTCTTAGCGCTCTGGGAGGAGGACACAATGGAGTTGTCAACCGTGATGGCGAGATCATGGAACGGGCAGTCCTTCCCGGGAGGAAGAGCAGCTCCGTCTTGCCGAGGTTCAGCTTGAGGTGGTGATCCGTCATCCACACTGATATGTCTGCCAGACATGCAGAGATGCGATTCGCCACCTGGTCATCAGAAGGGGGAAAGGAGAAGATTAATTATGTGTCGTCTGCATAGCAATGATAGGAGAGACCATGTGAGGTTATGACAGAGCCAAGTGACTTGGTGTATAGCGAGAATAGGAGAGGGCCTAGAACAGAGCCCTGGGGGACACCAGTGGTGAGAGCGCGTGGTGAGGAGACAGATTCTCGCCACGCCACCTGGTAGGAGCGACCTGTCAGGTAGGACGCAATCCAAGCGTGGGCCGCGCCGGAGATGCCCAACTCGGAGAGGGTGGAGAGGAAGATCTGATGGTTCACAGTATCGAAGGCAGCCGATAGATCTAGAAGGATGAGAGCAGAGGAGAGAGAGTTAGCTTTAGCAGTGCGGAGCGCCTCCGTGATACAGAGGAGAGCAGTCTCAGTTGAATGATTAGTCTTGAAACCTGACTGATTTGGATCAAGAAGGTCATTCAGAGAGAGATGGCGGGAGAGCTGGCCAAGGACGGCACGTTCAAGAGTTTTGGAAAGAAAAGAAAGGGATACTGGTCTGTAATTGTTGACATCGGAGGGATCGAGTGTAGGTTTTTTCAGAAGGGGTGCAACTCTCGCTCTCTTGAAGACGGAAGGGACGTAGCCAGCGGTCAGGGATGAGTTGATGAGCGAGGTGAGGTAAGGGAGAAGGTCTCCGGAAATGGTCTGGAGAAGAGAGGAGGGGATAGGGTCAAACGGGCAGGTTGTTGGGCGGCCGGCCGTCACAAGACGCAAGATTTCATCTGGAGAGAGAGGGGAGAAAGAGGTCAGAGCACAGGGTAGGGCAGTGTGAGCAGAACCAGCGGTGTCGTTTGACTTAGCAAACGAGGATCGGATGTCGTCGACCTTCTTTTCAAAATGGTTGACGAAGTCATCTGCAGAGAGGGAGGAGGGGGGGATTCAGGAGGGAGGAGAAGGTGGCAAAGAGCTTCCTAGGGTTAGAGGCAGATGCTTGGAATTTAGAGTGGTAGAAAGTGGCTTTAGCAGCAGAGACAGAGGAGGAAAATGTAGAGAGGAGGGAGTGAAAGGATGCCAGGTCCGCAGGGAGGCGAGTTTTCCTCCATTTCCGCTCGGCTGCCCGGAGCCCTGTTCTGTGAGCTCGCAATGAGTCATCGAGCCACGGAGCGGGAGGGGAGGACCGAGCCGGCCTGGTGGATAGGGGACATAGAGAGTCAAAGGATGCAGAGAGGGAGGAGAGGAGGGTTGAGGAGGCAGAGTCAGGAGATAGGTTGGAGAAGGTTTGAGCAGAGGGAAGAGATGATAGGATGGAAGAGGAGAGAGTAGCAGTAGGGGCAGGGGGAGAGAGAGCGAAAAGGTTGGGACGGCGCGATACCATCCGAGTAGGGGCAGTGTGGGAGGTGTTGGATGAGAGCGAGAGGGAAAAGGATACAAGGTAGTGGTCGGAGACTTGGAGGGGAGTTGCTGTGAGGTTAGTGGAAGAACAGCATCTAGTAGAGATGAGGTCGAGCGTTTATTGCCTGCCTTGTGAGTAGGGGGGAAGGTGAGAGGGTGAGGTCAAAAGAGGAGAGGAGTGGAAAGAAGGAGGCAGAGAGGAATGAGTCAAAGGTAGACGTGGGGAAGTTAAAGTCGCCCAGCACTGTGAGAGGTGAGCCGTCCTCAGGAAAGGCTCAGGAAAGGAGCTTATCAAGGCATCAAGCTAATTGATGAACTCTCCGAGGGAACCTGGAGGGCGATAAATGATAAGGATGTTAAGCTTGAAAGGGCTGGTAACTGTGACAGCATGGAATTCAAAGGAGGCGATAGACAGATGGGTAAGGGAGAAAGAGAGAATGACCACTTGGGAGAGATGAGGATCCCTGGTGCCACCACCCCGCTGACCAGAAGCTCTCGGGTGTGCGAGAACACGTGGGCGGACGAAGAGAGAGCAGTAGGAGTAGCAGTGTTGTCTGTGGTGATCCATGTTTCCGTCAGTGCCAAGAAGTCGAGGGACTGGAGGGAGGCATAGGCTGAGATGAACTCTGCCTTGTTGACCGCAGATCGGCAGTTCCAGAGGCTACCGGAGACCTGGAACTCCACGTGGGTCGTGCGCGCTGGGACCACCAGATTAGGTGGCCGCGGCCACGCGGTGTGGAGCGTTTGTATGCTCTGTGCAGAGAGGAGAGAACAGGGATAGACAGACACATAGTTGACAGGCTACAGAAGAGGCTACGCTAATGCAAAGGAGATTGGAATGACAAGTGGACTACACGTCTCGAATGTTCAGAAAGTTAAGCTACGTAGCAAGAATCTTATTGACTAAAATGATTAAAATGATACAGTACTGCTGAAGTAGGCTAGCTGGCAGTGGGTGCGTTGTTGACACTACACTAATCAAGTCGTTCCGTTGAGTGTAATAGGTTCTGCAGTGTTGCTATTCGGGGGCTAGCTGGCTAGCTAGCAGTGTTGTTTACGTTACGTTGGTTAAAAGAACGACAATAGCTGGCTAGCTAACCTAGAAAATCGCTCTAGACTACACAATTATCTTTGATACAAAGACGGCTATGTAGCTAGCTATGTAGCAAGCTACGATCAAACAAATCAAACCGTTGTACTGTAATGAAATGAAATGAAAATGTGATACTACCTGTGAATGCGACCGGGTTGTGAGTCTATTCGGTAGATGTTGGCTAGATGTTGGCTAGCTGTCGGCTAGCTAGCAGAGTCTCCTACGTTAAGGACGACAAATAGCTGGATAGCTGGATAGCTAACCTCGGTAAATTAAGATAATCACTCTAAGAATACACACTCTAAACTACACAATTATCTTGGATACGAAGACAGCAAAGACAGCTATGTAGCTAGCTAACACTACACTAATCAAGTCCTTCAGTTGAGTGTAATAGTTTCTCCAGTGCAGCTAATCAGTGGACGTTAGCTAGCTGGCTAGTGAAGACTACGTTAGGACGGCGAAATACGATAATTACGCAATTATCTTTGATACAAAGACGGCTATGTAGCTAGCTAAGAAGAAATTGCTAAGATTAGACAAATCAAACCGTTGTGCTATAATGAAATGTAATGAAAAGGTTATACTACCTGCGGGAGCGAAGTGCCGATGCGACCACTCGCTCCAAACCGGAAGCACTGTGTCCATGGTTCTTTTTAATACGTTAAGGTACACATGAACTGACTACAAAAAACAAATAAATGTGAAAACTCAAAACAGTCCTATCTGGTGCAATCACAGAGACAGAAACAATCACACAGTGAAACCCAGGCTACCTAAGTATGATTCTCAATCAGAGACAACTAATGACACCTGCCTCTGATTGAGAACCATACTAGGCTGAAACATAGAAATACCCAAAACATAGAAAAACAAACATAGACTGCCCACCCAACTCACGCCCTGACCATACTAACTAAATACAAAACACAGGAAATAAAGGTCAGAACGTGACAGCACTCGTCAATATGGACATTCCACATGATATCCACTCATTAATGCCAGACACAGTTTGCAAGTGTTTGCTTATGTTTGTCCATGTTGCTATTTAAGAATGTCTTTGTTGAGGGGTATTTTCCTATTATCATAATTCAATGAATGTGATATTATGTCCTGATATGCTGACATTTAGTATTTTTGTCCCTTTATAACTATTGAACAGCATTGATTATAGAGTGAGATATTAATGTTAATTGATAAAATACCTGTAAGGTGCATTTTGGAATATTCCAGTGTTATTGGTTGTGCTGTTACTTCATCCGAGTTTAGTGACATGCTGTCCCAGGAATCTCTTTTAACTTTAGCTGTGTGAGGAATTGTTAAAACTGTGTCCCACTACTCCTGATGCTTCGCACCCGTTGACAAGACTGCCTAGGGTCCACTATCTTACAAAAGTCAAATTCCAGTCTATCCTTAAACCATTTTTAGACCATCCAAGTCTGTTTTAATCTGAAACAGATCTGTCCAGATGTCTCCAGTAAATTTCAATCACCTGCTTAATGACATGTTGCTCTCATTTTACATGAGTGTGGATAGTGTCCATGCCCGGCCATATGGTCCAGATGTTCCACTCTAATATAGCCTCTTCCACGCATTAATATCTATTTGGTTATGGGGATAATAGGCAAGTGCCCAGTATGACATTTGGGAGGTTTCATAACACTGTCTGATATATTTGTTGTTACTGTAAGTAAGGAACCTCTCTCTGGCTCATTCCTTGAGGGGTATAAGATGATAAGAGAGTGAACAGAAGTGGGATACTGTAACGCACGTGTCGGGCCAGTCCAGGACCAGAGTTTTTCCTGGTCAGATCATGTGGTCAGGAGACATTTCTGTGGCTCTCTATCCTGTCTCTACCACATAACGTTGGAAATACACTTTGAAATAATCCTGAAATCAATTCAAAATCAGTCAACTGTGAACCTCTCCACATACATAGCACTTACACGTGAGTTACAGTATCCCACTTCTGTTCACTCTCCTACTGGCAGACATGTTTTGGAGGTGAGCCCAGGTTAAACAAAGATTATTCACTCTGCTCAACTGAGTGGACTCCTAAGCCATAGCATGTTTGATGTTTCCCCCACTTTTCTATTTCCGTCAGGGCATACATTCCACTCACATCCACTGACGTGCCAGTCAGAGTTGTAACAAATCAATCTGTGTAATGTCTTATTACATGGACGAACTCTTGAACCACAGAATATGAATGATTTACATGGATACAGCAGCATCCCCTCTCGTCTGCCTATGTCAAAAGCTCACAGTCGATTTCAGCAAGGCCCTGGGAATCAAGGTAATTTGCTGAACATCAAAGCAGGGGAAATGTTAGCATCATTATCCCCAAGTGGCAGTTACATCTGATTGACTCATGTACACTAAAATCCATTACCAGTGTTAATTCTGTGACGGCCGGGAATTGAGCCCCCTCTAATAACCAATTAGTCAGAACCATTCCTGTCTCAATGGATAGTCCTGCAATTGACCAGGGGTCAAGTAAACAAACCAATGCTTTGTTTGAGATATATTCATTTGATTAGGACTCAAACACAGTCAAGGTAAATTGAACCAGCGTTAGCTTAACTAACATTGAACGGAGACATGACAGTCTGGTCTGTGCAGCGTACAGGGTGTTCTTGATGTGTCCTCTAATCACTGATCCTCATGCAATGGGTAAGATAAGGAAACATGAATAATCAAAGGTGAAGGACTTACATATGTCAGTCAGATCTTGAAGTGTATATTTGAATCCCATCTTCTGGAGAGACCATATTCTGTGTGGACAGGATGCATCATAATCGCTGCACGAATGAATATAGGAGATACTGTACATAGGTTACACTAAGCATGTTCCATAGCTGGCTGATGTACACAACAATGATGTAATTATATGTTCCTCCTCCCTTCATGCTTGATATTTCATGGTTTCTGTGCATGTTGTATGTTTACCTAAGTATGTATAAATAACCAAACAATAATGCAAATGTGTGTTCCTTCCTCAATGAAGTAAAGACATGTAATCAACACATGCAATTTAGTTGAATCAGCAATTGAAAATCCCCTTGAACCAACACTGGAATCTGATTACTACCCATATATAACTGTCATCTTTATAATACACAGCAATGTGGTGCTGCTGAAATTATCCCAAACCAGTGAACCAATTCCATAAAAGACACAGCCCTGCATGATTGCAAAGAAATACATATACACAAATACACACAGAGCAGCAGATGTTCTCTTTTGTCTCCTATGTTTACAAAGTAGGCGTGATGCCCGATGCCTTGCTTTCAATCTGATCCTTAGCCCCTAACATTGACTTGAGCACAGCTGCCTAGTCCCTGACTGGATATTGGACACTGCACTGTTGTTTTAATATAGTGAAATGCTTGTTGTTTGGACCGTGGATTGGAAATAGACTACTTTTATCATGCGAAACATCCTTTCACAACTGCACATTAGAGCAAACTGCATCTGTTATTACTCAGTTGATGGCATGATGCCAAATGTGTGGATTTAAAAAAAACAAAAACATTATTATCCTTTCAATCATTAATAATAGCCTCCAACACCACGTGCTGGGGATTTGAGAAATATGGCACGTTAGTGATATTGCTGCCCCTTCATCTGAAAAACACAGAGTAGGCAAATAGATTTCTGATGTTTACAAAGAAAAAGATCATTATATCTCACTTACCACATTTCCATCCACAGTTTTTATGCGAGTGAAGTCATACTGTATGAAAAAATAATGACAGCTGTGATAGAAACAGGAAGTATTGGTACAATTTCAAAAATTTCCACAGATAATTTGTTTGTTCGACATGGTGTATCGGTCAAATTAATTATGAGACAAATTGAGGTGGAAACGATTTATTGGGCAATTGTTGATAGAATAACCATGATATTGTCGAGGTAAATTTGCAGTCACGCGATGCTATATTGTGTGGTCCTCCCACTAAAACACTAAAACATGAAAAAGCATGCACAGCATGCTACAGAGGAAATAAATAAGAATGAACTTTACAGGGTGGTGAAAGTGGAGGGTGGCGAGCTTGATGCTCATTTCCAATAAATATCGAGGGTCATAATTTGTATGCTAAGAGTGACATGATGATCGGTGCTTAGATGCCAATTAACTAATAAAATGATCTTACTCTATCCATCTCATCATATAACCTAACCTGTCCACTTTATCAGTGAACTGTTGTTAAGAGAGCATACTCCGAGTTCGCCATTCATAGCAACAGTTTGTGTGACAAAACCATCAATAGAGTGGAAAATGCAATGGAAACACATTGAACTTCTGTTTTTTATTCGGTCCATGAGAACTTTAGCGCACAAGTGTTTTTTTATGTGCACTGTCATCACACACAACCTTTAATCTCCAACATGTCAACCTCTGGTGGGCAAATTCTTTTCTGCAGATTTTATAATATTTGCATGACAATCTATCGCAAATTGGATGAAAACCTAGCTATTGACTTAAATTCAGGTTGCCGCAAATGTTGTAAAAAAATGGCAAAGTTGAATTTACATCCCTCTTTTGATTAGGTGACATTTTGTAGTCATTTTAAGGTAACAGACTCCTTTTCACCACATTAAACACCTGATTTACATAACAAAGGCATATCTTAATAGGTCCTACATACTCGACTGGCGGACCCCGGACCAGATCCGGACCCAGAACGGGGTAGAAGGGGGGAAAGAACCAAATAAGACCAGCAGAGGGAAACGAATAGAATGGGAAGCACAGGGACAAGACATGACAAGAATGACAAACACAGATTTTACATAACAACCCCCCAACTTAATAAACAGGGAAAGGCATCAGAAATCGGGGTCAAATACGTTTTTGTTATTATTAACAGTTTTTTCGGTTGGGCTTCGACCCCTGGTATCATATAAACACAAATAAGACATTGAAGAATGTATAGAATTGCAGGAAATTTAAAACAGCACGTGTCACACCCTGATCTGTTTCATCTGTCTTTGTGATTGTCTCCTGTTTTCCCCATTAGCCACCGGTGTATTTATCACTGTGTTTCCTGTCTCTCTGTGCCAGTTTGTCTTGTTTTGCCAAGTCAACCAGTGTTTCTCCTAGCTCCTATTTTTCCTAGTCTCTGTTTTTTCCTAGCCCTCCTGGTTTTGACCCTTGCCTGTCCTGACGCCGTATCCGCCTGCCTGACCACTTTACCTGTTCTGAGCTTGATCCTGCTTATCCCCTCGTACTGTTTGGACTCGGACCTGTTCACTGAACCCCTGCCTGTCTTGACCTCGAGTCTGCTTATCGCCTGGTACTGTTTGGACTCTAACCTATTTTATGAACTCTCACCTGTCCCCGAACTGCCTTTTGCCTACCTCTTCTGGCATAATAAATATCGGAGCTCAACAACCTGCCTCCTGTGTCTGCATTTGGGTCTCGCCTTGTGCCCTTATAAAATGTTCTATCCGCCAACAAGAGGGTTGTGAACAGTTTGCGGTCGCATGGGTGGTGAAGATGGGGTTTGTTAAACTCCGATATAGTACATTATCTACTTTTCCAAATAGTTATTGAGTACCCAAGTAAAACGTGGTCCAGGTAGGTCATGGCATAGCCCAAGTGAGGGGGGGCTTTCGTATTTTGTTCTCTATTGCTCCTCTATTGTTCCTCAAGCAAGGGGGTAGGCCGGTGACATCACGGATTCCCATCAGACCAACTTTTGAACGTCCTACTTCTTGAAGTTTGCAGTTGTGTCTGAAAAAACAACATTTTGTTCAAAACGTACACTTTAGTGTGTACTTTACTGTATTTATACTTGGGATATCGCTTTTCAACAGTAAAAGTTCAAAATTCGTTGGTCTTTAAGGTCTTCTGTCATTCATGAAGCAGATCAGACGGATGAGAGAGGATAATGATAGGCTTCTCATGACAACATTTACAGTTGTTTAATAACTTGTTTTGGCTGGGGGCAGTATTGCCTAGCTTGGATGAATAAGGTGCCCAGAGTAAACTGTCTGCTACTCAGGCCCAGTTGGTAATATATGCATATTATTAGTAGATTTGGATAGAAAACACTCTGAAGTGTCTAAAACTGTTTGAATGATGTCTGAGAGTATAACAAAACTCATATGGCAGGCAAAAACCCAAGAAAAAATCCCAACCAGGAAGTGGGAAATCTGAGGTTTGTAGTTTTTCAACTCATTCCCTATCGAATATACAATTTCTATGGGGTCAAATCGCCCTTTCTAAGGCTTCCACTAGATGTCAACAGTCTTTAGAACCTTGTTTGATGCATCTACTGTGAAGTGGGGTTGAATGAGAGGGGAATGAGTCAGAGGTCTGCCAGAGAGCCACGAGCTGGCCACGCGCGTTCACGTGAGAGTTAACTTGAGTTCCATTGCATTTCTGAAGACAAAGGAATTCTCAGATTGGAACATTATTGAATATTAATGTTACAAAAATCCTAAAGATTGATTGTATACATCATTTGACATGTTTCTACGGACTGTAATGGAACTTTCTGGACCTAGTGATCGTCTGGACCTAGTGATCGTGCGTCATGAATTTGGATTACTGGGCTAAATGCGCAAACAAAAAGGAGGTATTTGGACATAAATTATGGACATTATCGAACAAAACAAACAATTATTGTGGAACTGGGATTCCTGGGAGTGCATTCTGATGAAGATCATCAAAGGTAAGTGAATATTTATAATGTCATTTCTGACTTCTGTTGACTACAAAACATGGAGGATATCTGTTTGGGTCCCTGAGCGCTGTACTCAGATTATTGCATGGTGTGCTTTTTCGGTAAAGCTTTTTTGAAATCTGACACAGCGGTTGCATTAAGGAGAAGTGTATCTATAATTCCATGCATAATAGTTGTATCTTTTATCAATGTTTATTATGAGTATTTCTGTAAATTGATGTGGCTCTCTGCAAAATCACCGGATGTTTTGGAACTACTGAACATAATGCGCCAATGTATACTGAGATTTTTGGATATAAATATGAACTTTATCGAACAAAACATACATGTATTGTGTAATATGAAGTCCTATGAGTGTCATCTGATGAAGACCATCAAAGGTTAGTGATTAATGTATCTCTATTTCTGCTTTTTGTGACTCCTCTCTTTGGCTGGAAAAATGGCTGTGTTTTACTCACCTAATATAATCGTTTGTTTTGCTTTCGTCGTAAAGCCTTTTTGAAATCGGACACTGTGGTGGGATTAACAAGAAGTGTATCTTTAAAATGGTGTAAAATACTTGTATGTTTGAGGAATTTTAATTATGGGATTTCTGTTGTTTTGAATTTGGCGCCCTGCACTTTCACTGGCTGTTGTCATATCGATCCCGTTAGCGGGATCTCAGCCCAAATAGGATTTATTAACTTTGTTTTGATACATTTGCCCAGGAAAAAACAACCACATGATTCTTTACGTAATTTACAATTACCAAAATAAATGCTTGAATTACAATGTAACATTATCAGCAGCATTCTAATTTTTATAAATTGCAATGAAGTGGCTACAGAAATGCAATGACAACCTGTTAAAGGCCCAGTGCAGTCTTGTGTCATATTTGTACAATAGCTGATGAAATATGGTCAGTGTTATTTCTTGATAGTTGCTGGTTGAAAATACAATCTACACAGGACCTTCCAATTACCAGGTTTTGCATGGGTTGGGTTATGGCCTGCCTGGTGACATCACCATAAATTTAATCGACCAATAACAAAGAGAGTTCCAAACCAAAGAGAGTTGGCTAGTTTTCATGTTACGTATCCCTCTCTCCCAAAAGTTATATAGTTCTAACGATGAACTTAGCTCTAAGCCTTTTGGGAAACCGGGCCCTGGTAGATTGATCCAGACTGTGGTTAATGCACTGTTTTGGTGCCCATCCCCTCCCCACTCAGACCACCCCCAGACAGTCTTAGCAAAATTGGTTGAGAAATGTTTTTAGCTATTTTTGTTTCTTTTCGGACATTTTAATGGAGAACAGTGAGGCATTCTTTAATTGTTACCTAGAAATTATTTTATATTGATATACAAATGGCTGCATCGGGCCTTTAAAGGTATAGTTTGAGATTTTGTCAATGAAGCCCTTTATCTACTTCCCCAAAGTCAGATGAACTCATGGATACCATTTTATGTCTCTGAGTTGAGTTTCAAATTAAATCAAATTAAAATGTTATTTCTCAAATAAAGAAGAAATACTGAATATAAGATCAGCGTCAACTCACCATCAGTACGACCAATAATATGTTTTCCGCGACGCGGATCCTGTGTTCTGCCTTACAAACAGGACAACGGAATGGATCGCATGCAGCGACCCAAGAAAACGACTCTGAAAAAGACAGAAATGTAGCGGTCTTCTGGTCAGACTCCGAACAAGGGCACATCGCGCACCACTCCCCAGCATTCTTCTTGCCAATGTCCAGTCTCTTGACAACAAGGTTGACGAAATCCGAACAAGGGTAGCATTCCAGAGAGACATCAGAGACTGTAACGTTCTTTGCTTCACGGAAACATGGCTCACTGGAGAGACGCTATCCGGGGCGGTGCAGCCAACGGGTTTCTCCACGCATCGCACCGACAGAAACAAACATCTTTCTGGTAAGAAGAGTGGCGGGGGCGTATGCCTCATGACTAACGAGACATGGTGTGATGAAGGAAACATACAGGAACTCAAATCCTTCTGTTCACCTGATTTAGAATTCCTCACAATCAAATGTAGACCGCATTATCTTCCAAGAGAATTCTCTTCGATTATAATCACAGCCGTATATATCCCCCCCCAAGCAGACACATCGATGGCTCTGAACGAACTTTATTTAACTCTTTGCAAACTGGAAACCTTTATCCGGAGGCTGCATTCATTGTAGCTGGGGATTGTAACAAAGCTAATCTGAAAACAAGACTCCCTAAATTTTATCAGCATATCGATTGCGCAACCAGGGGTGGTAAAACCTTGGATCATTGTTACTCCAACTTCCGCGACGCATATAAGGCCCTGCCGCGCCCCCCTTTCGGAAAAGCTGACCACGACTCCATTTTGTTGATCCCTGCCTACAGGCAGAAACTCAAACAAGAGGCTCCCACGCTGAGGTCTGTCCAAC
This sequence comes from Oncorhynchus gorbuscha, assembly GCF_021184085.1. NCBI lineage: Eukaryota > Metazoa > Chordata > Actinopteri > Salmoniformes > Salmonidae > Oncorhynchus > Oncorhynchus gorbuscha. Next base: position 61,584,375 of record NC_060188.1, read on the forward strand.
GCTGGTCAGACCAAGCTGACTCCACACTCCAAGACTGCTTCCATCACGTGGACTGGGACATGTTTCGTATTGCGTCAGATAAAAATATTGACGAATACGCTGATTCGGTGTGCGAGTTCATTAGAACGTGCGTCGAAGATGTCGTTCCCATAGCAACGATAAAAACATTCCCTAACCAGAAACCGTGGATTGATGGCAGCATTCGCGTGAAACTGAAAGCGCGAACCACTGCTTTTAATCAGGGCAAGGTGTCTGGCAACATGACTGAATACAAACAGTGCAGCTATTCCCTCCGCAAGGCTATTAAACAAGCTAAGCGTCAGTACAGAGACAAAGTGGAATCTCAATTCAATGGCTCAGACACAAGAGGCATGTGGCAGGGTCTACAGTCAATCACGGACTACAAGAAGAAACCCAGCCCAGTCACGGACCAGGATGTCTTGCTCCCAGGCAGACTAAATAATTTTTTGCCCGCTTTGAGGACAATACAGTGCCACTGACACGGCCTGCAACGAAAACATGCGGTCTCTCCTACACTGCAGCCGAGGTGAGTAAGACATTTAAACGTGTTAACCCTCGCAAGGCTGCAGGCCCAGACGGCATCCCCAGCCGCGCCCTCAGAGCATGCGCAGACCAGCTGGCCGGTGTGTTTACGGACATATTCAATCAATCCCTATACCAGTCTGCTGTTCCCACATGCTTCAAGAGGGCCACCATTGTTCCTGTTCCCAAGAAAGCTAAGGTAACTGAGCTAAACGACTACCGCCCCGTAGCGCTCACTTCCGTCATCATGAAGTGCTTTGAGAGACTAGTCAAGGACCATATCACCTCCACCCTACCTGACACCCTAGACCCACTCCAATTTGCTTATCGCCCAAATAGGTCCACAGACGATGCAATCTCAACCACACTGCACACTGCCCTAACCCACCTGGACAAGAGGAATACCTATGTGAGAATGCTGTTCATCGACTACAGCTCGGCATTCAACACCATAGTACCCTCCAAGCTCGTCATCAAGCTCGAGACCCTGGGTCTCGACCCCGCCCTGTGCAACTGGGTACTGGACTTCCTGACGGGCCGCCCCCAGGTGGTGAGGGTAGGCAACAACATCTCCCCCCCCGCTGATCCTCAACACGGGGGGCCCCACAAGGGTGCGTTCTGAGCCCTCTCCTGTACTCCCTGTTCACCCACGACTGCGTGGCCACGCACGCCTCCAACTCAATCATCAAGTTTGCGGACGACACAACAGTGGTAGGCTTGATTACCAACAACGACGAGACGGCCTACAGGGAGGAGGTGAGGGCCCTCGGAGTGTGGTGTCAGGAAAATAACCTCACACTCAACGTCAACAAAACTAAGGAGATGATTGTGGACTTCAGGAAACAGCAGAGGGAACACCCCCTTATCCACATCGATTGAACAGTAGTGGAGAGGGTAGCAAGTTTTAAGTTCCTCGGCATACACATCACAGACAAAATGAATTGGTCCACTCACACTGACAGCGTCGTGAAGAAGGCGCAGCAGCGCCTCTTCAACCTCAGGAGGCTGAAGAAATTTGGCTTGTCACCAAAACCACTCACAAACTTCTACAGATGCACAATCGAGAGCATCCTGGCGGGCTGTATCACCGCCTGGTACGGCAACTGCTCCGCCCTCAACCGTAAGGCTCTCCAGAGGGTAGTGAGGACTGCACAACGCATCACCGGGGGCAAACTACCTGCCCTCCAGGACACCTACACCACCCGATGTTACAGGAAGGCCATAAAGATCATCAAGGACATCAACCACCCGAACCACTGCCTGTTCACCCCGCTATCATCCAGAAGGCGAGGTCACTACAGGTGCATCAAAGCTGGGACCGAGAGACTGAAAAACAGCTTCTATCTCAAGGCCATCAGACTGTCAAACAGCCACCACTAACATTGAGTGGTTGCTGCCAACACACTGTCATTGACACTGACCCAACTCCAGCCACTTTAATAATGGGAATTGATGGGAAATGATGTAAATATATCACTAGCCACTTTAAACAATGCTACCTTATATAATGTTACTTACCCTACATTATTCATCTCATATGCATACGTATATACTGTACTCTACATCATCGACTGCATCCTTATGTAATACATGTATCACTAGACACTTTAACTATGCCACTTTGTTTACTTTGTCTTCATACTCATCTCATATGTATATACTGTACTCGATACCACCTACTGTATGCTGCTCTGTACCATCACTCATTCATATATCCTTATGTACATATTCTTTATCCCCTTACACTGTGTATAAGACAGTAGTTTTGGAATTGTTAGTTAGATTACTTGTTGGTTATCACTGCATTGTCGGAACTAGAAGCACAAGCATTTCGCTACACTTGCATTAACATCTGCTAACCATGTGTATGTGACAAATAAAATTGGATTGGATTTGATTTGATTTGTGTAAAGGAAAGAATGAATGGGGCCATCTATCGTGAGATTTTGAGTGAAAACCTCCTTCCATCAGCAAGGGCATTGAAGATGAAACGTGGCTGGGTCTTTCAGCATGACAATGATCCCAAACACACCACCCGGGCAACGAAGGAGTGGCTTCGTAAGAAGCATTTCAAGGTCCTGGAGTGGCCTAGCCAGTCTCCAGATCTCAACCCCATAGAAAATCTTTGGAGGGAGTTGAAAGTCCATGTTGCTCAGCAACAGCCCCAAAACATCACTGCTCTAGAGATCTGCATGGAGGAATGTGCCAAAATACCTGCAACAGTGTGTGAAAACCTTGTGAAGACTTACAGAAAACGTTTGACCTCTGTCATTGCCAACAAAGGGTATATAACAAAGTATTGAGATAAACTTTTGTTATTGACCAAATACATATTTTCCACCATAATTTGAAAATAAATTCATTAGAAATCCTACAATGTGATTTTCTGATTTTGTAAATAATTTTCTCTGTCATAGTTGAAGTGTACCTATGATGAAAATTACAGGCCTCGTATTTTTAAGTGGGAGAACTTGCACAATTGGTGGCTGACTAAATACTGTTTTTGCCCCACTGTATATACAAGGAGTACAAGTACCAGATCAATGTGCAGAGGTATGAGGTATTTAAGGTAGATACACTGCATGCGGGCAGGTATCGTTCTCCTGGCATCCGCTAAACCCAGATTCGTCCTTTGGACTGCCAGATGGTGAAGCATGATTAATTACTCCAGAGAAAATGTTTCCACTGCTCCAGAGTCCAACAGCAGCGAGCTTTACAGCACTCCAGCTGACACTTGGCATTGTGCATGGTGATCTGAGGCATGTGTGTGGCTACTCGACCATGGAAACCCAATCCATGAAGCTCTCGACGAATAGTTATTGTGCTGACAATGCTTCCAGATGCAGTTTGGAACTTGGTAGTGTTGCAACCAAAGACAAACAATTTTTACTCGCTACGTGCTTTAGCACTCGGCAGGTCGGTTCTGTGAGCTTGTGTGGCCTACCACTTCACGGCTGAGCCATTGTTGCTCCTAGACGTTTCCACTTCACAATAACAGCACTTACAGTTGACAGGGGAAGCTCTAGCAGGGCAGAAATTTGACGAACTGACTTGTTGGAAAGGTGGCATCCTATGCCACGTTGAAAGTCACTGAGCTCTTCAGAAAAGGCCATTCTACGGCCAATGTTTGTCTATGGAGATTACATGGCTGTATGCTCGATTTTATACACCTGCCACCCACTGGTGGCTAAAATAGCAGAATCCACTCATTTGAATCGCTGTCCACCTACTTCTGTATATACAGTGCATTCGGAAAGTATTCAGACCCCTTCCCTTTTTCCACATTTTGTTACGTTACCTTATTCTAAAATGTTTTTTTTTAAATCTCATCAATCTACACACAATTCCCCATAATGACAAAGCAAAAACAGTTTCTTAGAAATGTATGCAAATGTATTAAAAATAGGGCCTCAAGAGAGGCGCAGTGGTCTAAGGCACTGCATCGCAGTGCTAGCTATGCCACTAGAGATACTGGTTCGAGTCCAGGCACTGTTGCAGCCGGCTGCGACTGGCAGACCCATGGGGCGGCGATCAATTAGCCCAGCGTTGTCCGGGTTAGGGGAGGGTTTGGCTGGCAGGGATGTTCTTGTCCCATCGCGCTCTAGTGACTCCTGTGGTGGGCTGGGCGCAATGCAAGCTGCCACGGTCGCCAGGTGTACGGTGTTTCCTCCGACACATTGTTGCAGCTGGCTTCCGGGTTAAGCGGGCATTGTGTCAAGAAGCAGTGCGGTTTGGCTGGATTGTGTTTCGGAAGATGCACAGCTCTTGACCTTCGGACTCGGGAGAGGCGTACTGGAGTTGCAGCGATGGGACAAGACTGCAACTACCAATTGGATACCATGAAATTGGGGAGAAAAGGGGGTAAAAAAATAAACTTGCCATAAAAATAAATGTCCCTTTTCCAGTCTTTCAAAGATAATTTGTAAAAATCCAAATAACTTCACAGATCTTCATTGTAAAGGGTTTAAACACATTGTTTCCAATGCTTGTTCAATGAACCATAAACAATTAATGAACATGCACCTGTGGAATGGTCGTTAAGATACTAACAGCTTACAGACGGTAGGCAATTAAGGTCACAGTAATGAAAACTTAGGACACTAAAGAGGCCTTTCTACTGCTCATCTGCATTAATGTGCCTTAGGCATGCTGCAAGGAGGAATGAGGACTGCAGATGTGTCCAGGGCAATAGATAGCAATGTCTGTACTGTGAGACACCTAAGACAGCGCTACAGGGAGACAGGACGGACTGCTGATCATCCTCGCAGTGGCAGACCACGTGTAACACCTGCACAGGATCGGAAAATCTGAATATCACACCTGCGGGACAGGTACAGGATGGCAACAAAAACTGCCCGAGTTACAACAGGAACGCACAATCCCTCCATCAATGCTCAGACTGTCCGCAATAAACTGAGAGAGGCTGGATTGAGGGCTTGTAGGCCTGTTGTAAGGCAGGTCCTCACCAGACATCACCGGCAACAACGTCGCCTATGGGAAAAACCCACCGTTACTGGACCAGACAGGACTGGCAGAAAGTGCTCTTCACTGACAAGTCGCGGTTTTGTCTCGAGAGGTGATGATCGGATTTGGGTTTATCGTCAAAGGAATGAGTGTTACACCGAGGCTTGTACTCCGGAGTGGGATTGATTTGGAGGTGAAGGGTCAGTCATGGTCTGGGGCAGTGTGTCACAGCATCATCAGACTCAGCTTGATGTCATTGCAAGCAATCTCAACACTGTGCGTTAAAGTGAAGACAACCTCCTCCCTCATGTGGTACCCTTCCTGCAGGCTCATCCTGACATGACCCTCCAGCATGGCAATGCCACCAGCCATACTGCTCGTTATGTGCATGATATCCTGCAAGACAGGCATGGCAGTGTTCTGCCATGGCCAACGAAGAGCTCGGATCTCAATCCCATTGAGCACGTCTGGGACCTGTTGGATTGGATGGTGAGGGCTAGGGCCATTCCCCCCAGACATTTCCGTGAACTTGCAGGTGCCTTAGAAGAGTGGGGTAACATCCCACAGCAAGAACTGGCAAATCTGGTGCAGTACATGAGGAGGAAATGCACTGCAGTACTTGAGTATCTGGTGTGGCCACCAGCTGCATCTTGTTATGTTCATTCAAATATTTACACATGTTAAGTTTGCTGAAAATAAACGTAGTTTACAGTGAGAGGACATTTATTTTGTTACTGAGTTTCTATAATATAATTCATATCATTTTATTAAAAATTAAAAACATAAATATATTATTTACATAAGTATTCAGACCCTTTGCTATGAAACTCGAACCTGACCTCAAGTGCATCCTGTTTCCATTGATCATCCCTGAGATGTTTCTGCAACTGATTTGAGTCCACCTGTGGTAAATTCAAATAATTGGACATGATTTGGAAAGATCCCACCGTTGACAGTGCATGTCAGACAAAAATAAACAAGCCATGAGGTTGAAAGAATTGTCCATAAAGCTCAGAGCCAGGATTGTGTCGTGGCACCGATCTGGGGAAGGGTACCAAAACTTGTCTGCAGCATTGAACGTCCCCAAGAACACAGCGGCCTCCATCATTCTTAAATGGAAGAAGTTTGGAACCACCAAGGCTATTGGCCGCCTGGCCAAACTGAGCAATCGAGGAAGAAGGGTCTTGGTCAGGGAGGTGACCAAGAATATGATGGTCACTCTGACAGAGCTCCAGAGTTCCTCTGTGGAGATGGGAGAACTTCCAGAAGGACAGCCATCTTGCAGCGCTCCGCCAATCAGGCCTTTATGGTAGAGTGGCCAGACGGAAGCCACTCCTCAGTAAAAGGCACATGACAGCCCACTTGGAGTTTGCCAGAAGGCACATAAAGGACTCTCAGACCATGAGAAACAAGATTCTCTAGTCTGATGAAATCAAGATTTAACTCTTTGGCCTGAAAGCCAAGCGTCACGTCTGGAGGAAACCTGGCACCATCCCTATCGGGAAACATGTTGGTGGCAGCATCATGCAGTGCGGATGTTTTTCAGTGACAGGGACTGGAAGACAAATCAGGATCGAGGGAAAGATGAACAGAGCAAAGTACAGAGAGACCCTTGATAAAAACCTGCTCCAGAGCCCTCAGGACCTCAGACTGGGGCAAAGGTTCACCTTCCAATAGGACAATGTCCCTAAACAGCCAAGACAGTCTCTGAATTTCCTTGAGTGGCCCAGCCTATTCCTGGACTTGAACCTGATCGAACATCTCTGAAGAAACCTTAAAATAGCTGTGCAGTGACGCTCCCCATCCACCCTGACAGAGTTTGAGAGGATTTGTAATCGCTGCCAAAGGTGCTTTAACAAAGTACTGAGTAAATGGACTGAATACTTATGTAAATTTGATATTTCAGTTGTTTGTTTTTTACAAAAATAACTATTCTTGCTTTGTCATTATGGAGTATTGTGTGTAGATTCATGTGGGGAAAAAACAATTTAATCATTTTTAGAATAAGGCTGTAGCGTACTTTCCGAATTCACTGTATAATGTATGTACATGAAGGCAGTGTAAAGTGACTAGGCACCAGGATAGATATTTAAGAGTAAAATAAAAAATATTAAGAACAGAGTAGCAGCAGCAAATGATGAGTCTAGTAACGTGTGTGTGCATTTGTGGAAAAAGTACCTAATTGTTATAATTGAGTCAAGTTTTACTAAAGTAAAAGTGAGTCACCCAGTAAAATATTACTTGAGTAAAAGTCTAAAACTATTTCGTTTTAAATATACTTAACTATCAAAAGTAAAAGTATCACTATTTTCATATTCCTTATATAAAGCAAACCAGACAGCACCATTGCCTTGTTTTTTGAATTTGCGGATAGCCAGGGTCATGCTATCAAACACTCAGACATAATTTACAAACGAAGCATGTGTTTTGTGAGTCAGCCAGATCAGAGGCATTAGGGATGACCAGGGATGTTCTCTTGAATTAGACAATTGTTCTGTCCTGCTAACCATAAAAAATGTAACAAGTACTTTTGGTTGTCAGGGAAAACGTATGGAGTAAAAAGTACATTATTTTCTTTGGGACTGTAGTGAAGTAGACAAAAATATAAATAGTACAGATATCCAAAAAATCTGCTTAAGTAGTACTTTCAAGTATTTTTACTTAGGTACTTTACACCACTGTCTGAGTGTGCATGTTTGTGTATGTGTGTTGTGTTGTGCCGGTATGCATATGTGTGTTGTGTGTGTGAGTATGTAGTGCATGTGAATGTGTGTGGGGTTTGTGTTGGAGTGACAATGTAGTATGTGTGAGTGAGTGTGTATACTGTATACTGTAATTGCTGGACTATTAAGCGCACTTGAATATAAACCGCACCCACCGAATTATTAAAAAATATGTATTTTGTACATAAATAAGCCGCACATGTCTATAAGCCGCAGGTTCCTACAGGTACATTGAAACAAATGAACTTTACACAGCCTTTAAACGAAACACGGCTTGTAACAAAAATAAATAGGCTTTAACGAAACACGGCTTGTAACAAAAATTAAAACAGTAGCCTACCAAGAAAGTCTATGGTCACTATCTTCCTCCTCCTGTGCACTGAAACCACTGAAGTCATCTCCTTCGGTGTCGGAGTTGAATAGCCTCAGAATTGCTTCATCCGATGTTGGATCGTTTTCATTGTCGCTCTTGTCACTTTCATCCGGAGGCAAATACCCCGCTGAGCTCATGCTGCCCCTTCAACACGCAGCAGTCCAGCTTTTCGAAACCCATTGATGATAGTGGATTTTTTGACAATGCTCCATGCTGTCAGGACCCACTGGCAGACTTGACCATAAGATGCTCTTCGCCTGCGGCCCGTTTTAGTGAAGGATTTCTCCCCACTTGTCATCCAAGCCTCCCACTGAACAAGGAGCGCCACCTTAAATGCACAATTTACACTGATGTCGAGTGGCTGCAAATACTTTGGGCCATCTGCTTTTCTTCCCTCTGAAAGCTTTTGTTGTCTTTCTGCACTGAGTCAGTTCCTCACTTTGCTGTTTCCAACATCTTATCATCGACTCATTAAGGCCAAGCTCCCATGCAGCAGCTCTATTTCCTTTTCCAACAGCCAGATTTATCGCCTTCAACTTGAAAGCTGCATCATATGCATTTCTCCGTGTCTTTGCCATGATGAGGGTGACAAAATTACTACCGTAATCAGAATGATGGGAAGTTTGAGCTCGCTCGATTTCCGTCACATTATGTGACGGTGCTCAGTTTAATGGCGGCATGAATCTTGTGAAAGCGGGACAAATCCATAAATTAGCCGTGTCATTGTATAAACAGCGAGGTTCAAAGTGTGGGAATAAAGTAGCGGCTTATAGTCCGGAAATTACGGTATATAAGTGTGAGTAGGGTCAGTGCAAGAGAGTCAGTGCAGATTGTTTGGATACCATAAATTGACTCTTTAGCGGTCTGGCTATTTAGCAGTCTTATGGCTTGGCGCCCTGCTAGTGGGACAACTTCCGGTGGAACTGGAGGGCGTGTAATTCAAATAAATTCAAATAGTTATTATGGATTTTAAACATTTAGGCACATGTAAGTGTCTTATATCGGCTGAAAGCTTAAATTCTTGTTACTCTAACTGCACTGACCGATTTACAGTGGCTTTTACAGCGAAAACATGCCATGTGATTGTTTGAGGACGGCGCCCCAAATCAAAATATATTTCCACTGGCACAGGTTTCATACATGCACAAATAACGATTAAATATTCACTTACATTTTGAAAATCTTTCTCTGATTTGTCATCCAAAGAGAGCCAGCCATAACATGTAGTGTTGTTTTGTTATATCTTCTTCTTTATATCACAAAAAGTCTGTTTAGTTGGCCCCATCGATTTGAGTAATACACTCATTCAACATGCAGAGAACATAGACTGATGATATCCTGTGGAAGCCATAGGAACTGCATCCAGGGAGCTAGTTTGCAATATGACCTTTCTTTGGATTTTCTCCAACCATATGTATTGTGTTATATTTTCCTTTCCTTTATTTAAACATTTCTTTAAACTTCAAAGTGTTTTCTTTCCAATGATATGCATATCCTGGCTTCAGGGCCTGAGCTACAGCCAGTTTACTTTGGGCAAGTCATTCTGACAGGACCTGGAGAAAAAAGGGGCCTAGCCTTAAGAAGTTAAAAAAAAGTTAAATTAGGGTTAGGGCTAACCCTAACACATTTTCTTTCCTTCTTAATGTGTTTGAGCCAATGAGTTGTGTTGTGACAAGGTAGGGTTGGTATACTGAAGATAGCCCTATTTGGTAAAAGACAAAGTCCATATTATGGCAAGAATAGCTCAAATAAGCAAACAGAAATGACAGTCCATCATTACTTTAAGACATTTTCTATAACTTTGAATGTTTCTTCAAATGCAGTCGCAAAAACCGTCAAGCGTGATGATGAAACTGGCTCTCATGAGGACCGCCACAGGAAAGGAGGATAAGGATAAGTTCATTAAAGTTACCAGCCTCAGAAATTCCAGCCCAAATAAATGCTTCACAGAGTTCAAGTTACAGACACATCTCAAGATCAACTGTTCAGAGGAGACTGCATGAATCGGGCCTTCATGGTCAAATCACTGCAAAGAAACCACTACTAAAGGACACCAATTAGAAGAAAAGACTTGCTTGGGCCAAGAAACACGAGCAATGGATGCTTTGATGGTGACACGGTCTGTGATTTATTTAGAATTCAAGGCACACTTAACCAGCATGGCTACCACAGCATTCTACATCGATACGCCATCCCATCTGGTTTGCGCTTAGTGGGACTATAATTTGTTTTTCAACAGGACAATGACCCAAAACACACCCCCAGGCTATGTAAGGGCTATTTGACCAAGAAGGAGAGTGGTGGAGTGCTGCATCAGATGACCTGGCCTCCACAACCCAATTGAGATGGTTTGGGATGAGTTGGACCACAGAGTGAAGGCAAAGCAGCCAACAAGTGCTCAGCATATATGGGAAGTCCTTCAAGACGGTTGGAAAAGCATTCCTCCTGAAGCTGGTTGAGAGAACGCCAAGAGTGTGCAAAGCTATCCTCAAGGCAAAGGGTGGCTACTTTGAAGAATCTAAAATCTAAAATATATTTTGATTTGTTTCACACTTTTTTGGTTGCTACATGATTCTATATGTGTTATTTCATAGTGTTGATGTCTTCATACTATTCTACAATGTAGAAAATAGTAAAAACAAAGAAAAACCCTTGAATGAGTAGGGTGTGTCCAAACCTTTAACTGGTACTATATGTAACAGTATAACTTTAGACCGTCCCCTCGCCCATACCCGGGCGCGAACCAGGGACTCTCTGCACTTATCAACAACAGTCACCCACGAAGCATCGTTACCCATCGCTCCACAAAAGCCGCTGCCCTTGCAGACCAAGGGGAACCACTACTTCAAGGTCTCAGAGCAAGTGATGTCACCGATTGAAACGCTATTTAGCGCACACCACCGCTAACTAGCTAGGCGTTTCACATCCGTTACATGTACATCCATTGATTCTTGAAGAATATAACTTAAAAATTACTCATGAGCTTAGTTTAACTGTCACACCATGAGAACCTAAAATATAAGCTTTTTTTCTCTCATGTTTGTAAACATTGTAAATGTAAACAAATCAAATCAAATCAAATTTATTTATATAGCCCTTCGTACATCAGCTGATATCTCAAAGTGCTGTACAGAAACCCAGCCTAAAACCCCAAACAGCAAACAATGCAGGTGTAAAAGCACGGTGGCTAGGAAAAACTCCCTAGAAAGGCCAAAACCTAGGAAGAAACCTAGAGAGGAACCAGGCTATGTGGGGTGGCCAGTCCTCTTCTGGCTGTGCCGGGTAGAGATTATAACAGAACATGACCAAGATGTTCAAATGTTCATAAATGACCAGCATGGTCGAATAATAATAAGGCAGAACAGTTGAAACTGGAGCAGCAGCACAGTCAGGTGGACTGGGGACAGCAAGGAGCCATCATGTCAGGTAGTCCTGGGGCACGGTCCTAGGGCTCAGGTCCTCCGAGAGAGAGAAAGAAAGAGAGAATTAGAGAGAGCATATGTGGGGTGGCCAGTCCACTTCTGGCTGTGCCGGGTGGAGATTATAACAGAATGTGGCCAAGATGTTCAAATGTTCATAAATGACAAACCTGTGCATCCTCAGCATGGTTAAAACAATAATTTTGATATCATGGTTGGTCAGTCCTTGCATCCATAGCTCTGTCTATTAATCTGAGAGTGGTTACATTTCTCTAGGCCCATCCCTCAGCTCTTTACCAAAACAGACGCTGGTGCGGCCGATTTGTTATTGTTTCATCTGAGGATTTTCCCTTTAAACAGCTAGATATTATCCAGATATCAAAGTGTCACCAACAAAAAGGTAAACAATAGGCCTATAGAAAATGCAGCATATGGCATTCATTTTTCACATGTAATAGCACTTTCAGTAGTGCTCAAAGCATGCCATTCCATGAACACAGCATTTATTTTTCAAATCAATGAGCCCAATCAGTCCTCATGACTATTAAATTCTTAGTTTTGGGGTTATGCTTAGGGTAAACAACTTGGCTAATCTATACTTCCATATTTCCAAGTTCTATTCTTGAAGATCAAGGGGTATAACATTTATTGGAATGACTGGAATTCTGATATACTTCGTTTTTTAATGTAAATATATAATTTAATTGTATTATTATATGTAGTAGAAAGTAATGGGTTAGAAGAAGCCTACATAACCAACCCATAAAGTCAAATGTAACATCCATATATGGCCAGATATGTAAACTTTAACATTGATTTATCCTGCAATAGATGTTGTTCAATTGGTAATATACATGTTTGTCTTCCTCTAATGCCTCTTAATGGGAAAGTAATAAAAAAGTAGCGGAATGTAATAAGATTACATTACTAAATGTGTGTAATCCAAAAGTTACTGTTACAAATTTGGACAGTTAACTAGTAACCGAAATGGATTACATTTATAAAGTAACCTACCAAACCCTGCCCATGTGTCCCAAGAAAATAATCACAAATTCACTTCGAGCTACATTCACAGATTTAACATTACCCAAATTATGTTCTATCCAGACTGAGTCAACATATGGGTCAGCCAAAAGGCAAGTATCCACTTTCTCCAAAAATGTCACTCCCACTGGGCCAGAATCATAATTTGCATGACCATCAGGGCGAGGCTTGGACTATGAGGTCTTCACCGCACCTGCTACCGCAGGTAATTCATCCTCATACTCGTCAGGTTAAATTTCTGAACAATCAGAGACGGCACAGTACGGTTTGTATTACCACCATTTCTCCTCAACACACATCTTACCTCTGCACTTGGCTCTTCTTCGCTGTTCATAACCACGTACATAAGTTCACCACGCTCATGCCGGACCTTCATCCGCTGTATATTGTTTGCAGAACACACACTGATGGACTTTCTCCAATACCCAACTTCTGTTCCAATTTACTTGCCTGGCCTTCTCTGGCCTCTTCATGCTTGCAAAACGTGGCTACTCTGTATCTTAGAGCAACGCCTGTCCTGCACCACCGTTAGAATGAAAACAATCACTTGAAAGCAAGCTGCTCTTTCCGCACTTATTGGTAAAGTAATTTCTGTTGATTTCAAAGAATTAACTATATAAACTGTTACTTTTTGGGGGTTCAAACTGGTTCAGAGTTCATTTTGCTGGTCGGAACAGTGGAACTGGAGCAAAAAAAAAATGGTTCTATTCAGAATGAAACGATTGGAAAATAACTTTGGTTCCCTCCCAATTCCTGTAGTCTATTCCTGTATAATGAGTCTTTACGCTAATGCCAGTTAGCATTGATCTCGAAACTACCTCTAACTTCCTTCATATTGGACACAGATACATAAAAAATGATTCCCCAAGTTTATCTGACGCTGGGGAAGTAGACCAAGGGCTTCATTGCCAATATCCCTGGAGCTTTGTGAAGACTTCCATTTTAATGTCATAAAGGAGCCAGGGTAAGTGTCATTTTTATTTCTGCAGGTCTGTAGGTGATTTAATATGAACATTGTGTTGTTGCAGTTATGGTTCGGTTGGAATTCAAATATTGATTATTGGGACTCCCTAAAAACACACCACTTTGATACAGGTTTGACCAGAAGTGACTTTTCCTAGCAGGTTAGGAGAGCATTTTCGCTAACCCTTTCCCTACTTACTAGCAGGGAGGAAGAGGCGAGGCAGAGGTTTTACTCTGCTGAAAAGTGTCCACAAAAATAAGCCCACAAAATTAGACATTTTTGTAGATGTGTCAAATGTGGTCAACAAATTTAGCTAATTTGCTATGTGAGGCTTGATCAAACATACGTTTTGTAAAGGTTAGGTTGTTACAAATGCACAGACATAAGTGGATGCACGTGGCATTTCGGCAAATTTATATTTGAGTTGTGCCTGTTTCATAGAGATAGATAGAGGACGTTGCCATTGAGGGCTTCCACCCTTGTAAAGTAGTCAAATGGTTGGGGATTCCTATGAGTTGGGAGCAATCAGCCAATGAAGAACGCTCATGCTGTCAAACAGACTATAGTAGCACGGAGTCCTCTACATCTATCTCTATTGTATGTTGCTGTCATGCGTATCTACCCTCTTATTGGCTAGAATGGTCCCACCTGATCTCGCCTGCCTTCCATATTTGTATTTCCATTGTTAGAGCGGTCACTTGACCATCTTGTCAATATAATATACCCTCTTTGTTACTAGTCCCCAATGTTCCGGAGCATGTCTTTAACTTCATATCGTAACCTCCTACGAAAAAGTAACTAACACTCGTAGCTGTATTGAAGTGGTGTTTTTAAGGAATCTCATCATTCTTCACTACAAAGAATGCAAAAGTCTCCTTCCGTTTTGTGATCCCCAACCAGGATATTGATGAACTCCCCCTAGCGGAAGTGCCTGCAGCCCAATAAACTACATCGTTCGTTTGATCAGAGTGAATTTGTGAAAGTTGTTTCCACCGGGAAGGAGCTGCCTGGGAATACACTGTCGACAGCTTTTCTTGCATTTCTTCTGGAGAAATGAGGCGGAAAGAAAAACGTCTACTGCAGTTCGCAGGGTTGCTTATAGCGGCTCTTCTTTTCCTGCCGAACGTTGGTCTGTGGTCATTGTATCGAGATCGGGTCTTTGAGAACTCGCCAGAAATAGTGGAGGGACCGGGTGGCATCCTTCAAATACAGGTACGGTTGTCTAGTACACGGTTCGGCTGAGTCGCGCTGCAAGTGAAAACACTTGACTTGGTGTCACTGACTGTCTGATCACGTTGGAAATGGACGTAGCTAGTTAGCTGCACGCATCTAAAATATCTGCAACATGAACTGTCTAACGTTAGCTAGCTTTTTTAACATGTTGACAATGTGAGGCTTTTTGGCAGCAGGTTCTTAAATGGTCAATTGGCTAGCAAGTTTCTACATGACTAATTAATGTGTTCTTGCTACGTGTGACACTGCTTGTCACCCCCTTTTCAATGACATTAGCTAGTTTGCTAGCTAACTAGTTACACTACTTTACCTATACATCTCTTCTTTAGGAAAAGGGGCATGTTGTCGTCAAAGTCGAGCTTTTCAGAAGAATGTGGGAGGATAATGCCAGGTAGCTACACTGGTAGATAGTGAGAAGGCCACGTAGCAGTCAGGAAATAGCTGTGTTACAAGTTGCAAAGCCTAACGTTCGTTATACGAAAGGAAGTTGTGATGTGTAGCAGACAGTTTTTCACATTGGTTGTTGAGACTCAGCACAAAGATGCAGCTTTGAAATAATGTTTCTGCGTGGTTCTGTAAGCTATTTTTATTAGTATTCTACTAGCTGCACAAATGATGTCACGTTCGTATGGTAATGAGGAAACCTTCAAAATAAAAGCCCACACTTTATTGTGGATTAGTCATTCAAAAGATGATGATTAATTTTAATCAATGGGCACTTATTGTGCCCTCAAGAATAGGCAATACGTAATCTAACTGGCTGTAGCTCAGGACCTGAAGCAAGTATATACATATTATTGATACCATTTGAAAGGAAACACTGAAGTTTGTGGAAATGTGAAATGAATGTAGGAGAATATAATACATTAGAGCTGGTTAAAGAAAAACACTTTTTTGTTGTACCACCTTTGAAATGCAAGACAAAGTCCATAATGTATTATTACAGCTCAGGCACAATTTAGATTTTGGCCATAAGATGGCAGCAGTGAATGTGCAACGTTTTAAACTGATCCAATGAACCATTGAATATATGTTAAAAATATTGTATCAAGACTGCCCAAATGTGCCTAATTGGTTTTTAATAACTTTTTTAAGTGAATAATTGTGCAAACAATAGCATATTCTTTCATTGTAAAAACTACTGTAAATTGGACAGTTAGATTAACAAGAATTTAAGCTTTTTGCCAATATCACATATGTCTATTTCCTAGGCATTTTTTTGTTTGTTACTTACAACCTCAGGCTAATGTGATTTAGAATATAATATGTTAGCTCAACCGGTCCCGTAGAAGTTAAAGTTGGGTAGGAAATACTCAGTAGGGTCTCTACTAGTCCAGCATGTACTTTCAAGGAGCCTACCATTACTCCTTAAGGTCAATTGTGATACACAATCATAAATCCCTTTCATATCACATCAAAATAATTTCATAACGGAAAAATATACACTTTATGTACACTGTTTTAACCAGCTTTATCACAGTTGCTGCCGATTTTAGTATTTTTCAGTGACACATTCTGGTGGCCTTCTTCCTTTACACACTAGTGTTCGAAGCATACTAGATAGCTAATTAGCACAGGTGGTCCCTCTGTTTATCGTAAACACTCGCTGTAACATGGATGAATGGCCGTATGGGAACACTAACTGTAAAGGTGTGTATCAATTTAAACTTTTGGTTTTAGAAAATTATTTCTTTCTGATAGGAAAGATGAGGTCCTTATGCTTCCAAAACTGTACAGCAAGCGATGGGTGCTAATGTTCAGACAGAGTTGTGACTCTTAACAAAACACACCCATACAGAAGAAGCCTTTGTCCAATGACTCTTATGTGTAATATAAAGGATCTGAGAATCATGATCAAGGGCTAGGTCTCTACTAACTAAATTTGTTCTCCACCACTTCCATAGCCCCCAATGCAAAACACATTCTTTCCTTTACATGGATCAGTCGTCCTGGTCCCTTTGCAGTTAAACAGCCCAAAAGCATGATGTTTCCACCCCCATGCTTCACAGTAGGTATGGTGTTCTTTGGATGTAACTCAGCATTCTTTGTCCTCCAAACACGACGAGTTGAGTTTTTACCCAAAAGTTGTATTTTGGTTTGATCTGACCATTTGACATTCTCTCAATCTTCTTCTGGATCATCCAAATGCTCTCTAGCAAACTTCAGACGGGCCTGGACATGTACTGGCTTAAGCAGGGGGACACGTCTGGCACAGCAGGATTTGAGTCCCTGGCGGCGTAATGTGTTAAAGATGGTAGGCTTTGTTTTTTTGGTCCCAGCTCTCTGCAGGTCATTCACTAGGTCCCCCCATGTGGTTCTGGGATTTTTGCTCACCTTTCTTGTGATCATTTTGACCCCACGGGGTGAGATCTTGCGTGGAGCCCCAGATCGAGGGAGATTATCAGTGGTCTTGTATGTCTTCCATTTCCTAATAATTGCTCCCACAGTTGATTTCTTCAAACCAAGCTGCTTACCTATTGCAGATTCAGTCTTCCCAGCCTGGTGCAGGTCTACAATTTTGTTTCTGGTGTCTTTTGACAGCTCTTTGGTCTTGGCCATAGTGGAGTTTGGAGTGTGACTGTTTGAGGTTGTGGACAGGTGTCTTTTATACTGATAACAAGTTAAAACAGGTGCCATCAATACAGGTAACGAGTGGAGGACAGAGGAGCCTCTTAAAGAAGTTACAGGTCTGTGAGAGACAGAAATCTTGCTTGTTTGTAGGTGACCAAATACTTATTTTCCACCATAATGTGCAAATAAATTCATTAAAAATCCTACAATGTGATTTTCTGGAGAAAACAAATATCATTTTGCCTGTCATAGTTGAAGTGTACCTAGTAATATAGTAATATCATCAACCATGTGTAGTTAACTAGTGATTACGATTGATTGTTTTTTTATAAGACAAGTTTAATGCTTGCTAGCAACATACCTTGGCTTACTGCATTCACGTAACAGGCAGTAAGCCAAGGTAAGTCTCCTTGTCGAGTGCAATGAGAGAGAGGCAGGTCGTTATTGCGTTGGACCAGTTAACTGTAAGGTTGCACCCCCGGGCTGACAAGGTGAAAATCTGTCGTTCTGCCCCTGAACGAGGCAGTTAACCCATCGTTCCTAGGTGGTCATTGAAAATAAGGTGTTCTTAACTGACTTGCCTAGTTAAATAAAGATTTAAAACATTTTTTCAATCGGCAAATCGGCACCCAAAAATACAGATTTCCGATTGTTATGAAAACTTGACATCTGCCCTAATTATTCGGCCATTCCGATTAATCGGTCGACCTCTAATGTCTATGCAAGTAACCTTTTCAATAGAATGTTCATGATGTCACTGCAACAACTGTCAATAGCCAGAGTGAATTTACCAGCTACGTCTACGTCTATCTATTCCTATTTCAGAGCACTCTTGTCTGTGTGCCTGAATAACTGACAAATTTACAAATGCTCAATACCCGTTGAATATGGCTGGTGTCAGAAATACATTGCTAAAAAAGCTTAATTAAATTGTTGCCAGCAGCACAGTTAGTCACCAATGCTCTAGATAACATAACAGCCTTACCAGCTCTGCTCGGGCGAGTAAAATGGTCAGTGAGCTGTTCTCTCATTTGTCTGGAAGTAGCTAGCAAGCTAATCACCAGCAGTCTATATTAAACCTGTTGCCCAGCACAATAGACCAATTTAAAGTTTTGCAGTAATTTGAAAAACATGTTTTTATTAACATTTTATTTATTTAAGTATAGCCTATGCAATAGCGTTCAACATATCAGTATTTGTTTAAACTTTCAAATGAAATGCTGGTATAAATAATATACCCCCCCCCCCCAAAAAAAAAACAAGAACAATTCAAAGGTGGTTGCAATGCTGTGAAAAAACAGTTGCACTGCATATATTCCCAAAGTTTAGCGTGTCTTTGCAGCGGGACTCTTATTTTGAGTGAAAAAATATCAGTGATCGTGCTGCCAGAATAATATCCTGTTGCTTGGTGAACGGTAATGTTTTTCTTGCCCTGTTGCAGGGTTATTTGGGTTTTTGTGTGAAACAGCTGACATTATTCATGCAATTCTACATGTAAAATTGGTGCACAGTCGTTTTGCAAATTACGTTCAGATGTGCTAAGGACTCTCTGCCAGCAAACACTAGTGGTGTGCCTGGGCCTTTACATTTGTCCAGGAGGTTATTCAGCCACCAGGCCCTGTCTTGTTTCTGTGTGTATTAGAGCTCAATATGAGTTAACACGGCCCATAGAGCGCATCACAAGACCGGCACCAAAGTGCTACCTATCCGAGGGTACAGTATATTGTTTGAGAGCCAGTTAGTGCAGAAAGTCTGGTTCACGGGCTACGTCTGCTCTGCTGTACTTCAGATTCTGTGGCTGTAAGTCACGCCTGCCTAACAATGAAAGTGATGCAAATCTGAACTTTTTGTGACCCCTTCCTCTCATATGTTAGGTTTAGTAAGGTGAGTCTAGTTGACCTGGTGGCCTTTTCTCTTTCTCCTGATGTGCCATTTTATTACATTAAGGTTCAGTAAGAGTTTAGCCTCTGGTTCAATGAAATATTCTCCATTTGACTCTTGAATTGTGAATGAGAGGGAAAAAGTTATGCTATTATTTCAAGGCTCCAGTAACCTTGGGTTATGTAATTATTTATTTCAGGTTTTATTTCTTTCATCACATTCCCAGTGGATCAGAAGTTTACATACTCGATTAGTATTTGGTAGCATTGCCTTTCAATTGTTTAACTTGGGTCAAACCTTTCGGGTAGCTTCCCACAATAAGTTGGGTGAATTTTTGCCCATTCCTCCTGACAGAGCTGGTGTAACTGAGTCAGGTTTGTAGGCCTCCTTACTCGCACACACTTTTTCAGTTCTGCCGGCAAATGTTCAATGGGATTAAGGTCAGGGCTTTGTGATGGCCACTCCAATACCTTGACTTTGTTGTCCTTAAGCCATTTTCCCACGTGTCTCATCAAAAATGTTTGGAAGGGGATGGCTCTGACAGTGAGCAGACGGTGTGTCACCAGTTGAGCTATAAAAGAACAGCGTGAACAGATTTTCTCCCTGGGAGAATCTCAATTGCATACTCCTTTTGTCCTCGCCTCCTTCTCAAAACCCAGGAGGTTAGAGGGGAGGGACCTCTGGCTTTCTCATCCAATGGGTTTTGAGTAGAGGATGCGAGGAGTAGGCAATTTAGATTCTCCCACTGTGTGCTCACTAACGTTACCTTTTCTGGCGGTTGTGTCATCACGCTGTCAACGCAACAGACTGACTGGGAAATTTGGAATCTAACTCGATAACCAACCTGTGTTTGAAATAATGCTGTGGTTGTAGTTGACAAGAAGCAAATAAAGTGGCATGTATGTTTCGTAGCACAACTTATTACACACAAAGTAATTAACGTTAGCTAGCTACGTTAGCATCATATTGAAATGAATGACTAAACACAGAAAGCATCCTACAAATAGAATATCAATTCAGAGCATGATGTCAGACATGTCATATCAGAATGAGTGCTTCATCCAATACCATGTGATAGCTGTGAGCAGCCAACCACACCCCCTAACCAGCCATTAATCTACTAGTCTGCTTCTCTCCATCCCAGCACTAGGATAAAGTGACTAAGGGGACAGTTGAAATCGGTGTGGTGGCACATTTGTTGGGGTTTCTTGCATTGGAATTATATTGAATTTGTCTTAAAGCTATACCAAAAACAAAGTTAAAATGCCGAGACTCTGAGACCATTGAGTGCTTTTGAAGTTACTGAAGCAAGGCTGTTTTGGTCATGAATATAGGCTACAAGATTGATAGGGTATTTCACCTATTACAGCTGCCTTACCAAGATAATGCAAACTAAATGCTGAAAGTAGTAGCCTAGTTATTCATGCATGCAACAAAAATACTGAATAGCAGTTAGGCTTAGAATATTGAAACTTCTGTGAATTCAAACAAATGAATGCAAACAGAACAAAACAGTGGCACCAAGTAGGCCTAGTAAACAATATATCAGCTCGATAAATGCAGGACACAATCTATATTTAGGCTAGTTACATTAATAGGAAGCAAAAGGCGAATGGCGATCCAAAACACAGTCTAAAGTGAGATGCAGCCATGTCTTGCCAAACAAATAGACCTATAGGTCCGCTTCGGATATGGAAAATCATGCCGCTCATGAGTACAGCGACACATTGGGATACGGCACAATACATTTCTGGATTAAATTCGACCCACTCAATCAATTACACAATGCCAGCCTACAATAAACATTGTTCAGATATGTATTATGTTAATCTCTGAAAATATGAAAAGTATATGCACATTTCAACACCTTTTTTGGACCCTCACCAGTTTGCATCCCTGTTTAATAGAGGAGTGCTTCTTCTGAGAGAATGCACATTTGAACCAGGGAGATGATAGAAAAACTAGCCTATATGAGTGGTGTGGAAAATAGACTGTTTAAACTGTTATGATTCATTATCCTATGCACAGACACGGTCTCAGTAAGGACGAACCCCCCTATTGCGACCTTTAGAAGTTGATATCAGCCGAGGTAAAACGTTAATACAGCAACCTTAGGCAGTACATTAAGAGAATCTGAAATATTATTTTGTTTTGAATGTGTTAAGACCTTGGAAGATTAGAAGATTGGAGGGAGCAAGTTGGATACATTGAGAGCGGAGTCAATCGTTAAAGGCTCATACATTCCACATTATGGCGGGGAGGAAAATGCATTTTGGAGTAAAGGCAGAGATGCTTGTTCACTTTGTTGTAAAGCGTTTCCTCCCGTCATTTCCCAGACAAGGCGAGCGTTGACCGCTGCTGGCGGAGGCTGTGCGCCTGCTGCTGCCTACTCTGTATGCCTCGGCGAGCTCCTCAGCCCTGCTAAGAACAAGGGGCCAAATGAGAGGCAGGTGCAGGAAATGTGCAGCCATGGGTTATGATGAGGAAAAATGTTGACTCCGTCAACTTGCCTGGTTAAGTAATGAAATGAAGGCAGTGAATGTTGTGGGGATGTTTTTTGTATTATTGTAGAGATACTTTTTATGCAGTGTCTGGTGTTGCGCTATCACATTTGTCTCCTACGCTGCATATACTGCATGTGTTGTCAGACAAGGAATCACCAGCATCCCTAGTCATCTTGATGTGTATCTGTAAGGATGCACAAAGGGAATTTCTCAGCTGATAAAATATATTTTCTCAACCATTTGATATCATTGATGTTTGGCTCTTGGTTCTTGTTAAACTTGATTTTTAGGGCTGGCACAATTACCGTATAAGCGTGTAGCTGACGGTATGGATGAAGACCGTCATTAAAATAAAATAACTGTCAAATATATATTTTTTATTGTATTTTTGTTGTTGTGTGGAACAAACAGCTGACTGAAGACGGGACGGCTGGGCATACCTGTGGTTGAGGCCTTTTCTGAGGTAACATGGACTCTTAACATGATGAAACTGTTACTCCTTGCTGAAACAACCAAGGTGTTGTAGCAAAGTCTTTGGTTGCCTAGGTAATGCCCCACTCCCTGCTCCAGCAGCACACATAGAATGGGTAAAATGGACTTGGAACCTCTAACACTGGTAGACTCACAATGGCTGCCTGGGATTGTCAGTGTTACCCCTATTAATTTAGCGGTGGACCACTGCTGCTCAATAGTTGCAATCACAACAAAGATGATGAAAAAAAAATATGTGTATGATTCTTGGAATGAGTTGAATTAACAAATCACAGCACATCTTCAGGTGGGCCTTTGCGCTTCAGCAGACAAAGGACAGGAAGGGTGCTCATGTTCAGTAGCCTAATTTTCTCTTTTGTTGGGCGTACAAGATCAATTGTGTGTATGTGTGGTCTCTGTTAAATAGCCTGTAGAAATAGGCTATATGGTGTGAGAAGCACAGCGCAGTTGTCTTAAACTTCCAAAATATGATGGGCAATGTTTACTCTGACATTGACTGGAAATACGTATTGATAACACATGCATTTTACTCTGCTTGCAAATTGCCTTCCACCTAAAAGTTATGCAAAATGTAGCTTAAGTCAGTGTCCACTCTCCTATATTTCGCCCCAACTGTGCTCTTTTAAACTACGTCTACCCTATTGGTTGATGTAGCCCAATAGTACCGATAGCCTAATAAACTCAGCAAAAGAAGAAACGTCCTCTCACTGTCAACTGTGTTTATTTTCAGCAAACTTAACGTGTAAATATTTGTATGAACATAAGATTCAAGAACTGAGACACAAACTGAACAAGTTCCACAGACATGTGACTAACAGAAATGGAGCTGTGGCCACCAGCTGCATGAAGTACTGCAGTGCATCTCCTCCTCATGGACTGCACCAGATTTGCCAGTTCTTGCTGTGAGATGTTACCCCACTATTCCATCAGGGCACCTGCAAGTTCCCAGACATTTCTGGGGGGAATGTCCCTAGGCCTCACCCTCCGATCCAACAGATCCCAGACGTGCTCAAAGGGATTGAGATCCGGGCTCTTCGCTGGCCGTGGCAGAACACTGACATTCCTGTCTTGTCGGAAATCGCTCACAGAACGAGTAGTATGGCTGGTGGCATTGTCATGTCAATGAGCCTGCAGGAAGGGTACCACATGAGGAGGATGTATTCCCTGTAACGCACAGCGTTGAGATTGCCTGCAATGACAACAAGCTCAGTCCTATGATGCTGTGACACACCACCCCAGACCATGACAGACCCTCTACCTCCAAATCGATCCCGCTCCAAAGTCCAGGCCTCGGTGTAACGCTCATTCCTTCGACGATAAACGCAAATCTGACCATCACCCCTGGTGAGACAAACCCGCGACTCGTCAGTGAAGAGTAATTTTTTTTGCCAGTCCTGTCTGGTCCAGCGAACGTGGGTTTGTGCCCATTGACAACCTTTGCTGGTGATGTCTGGTGAGAACCTGCCTTACGACAGGCCTACAGGCCCTCAGTCCATCCTCTCTCAGCCTATTGCGGACAGTCTGAGCACTGACGGAGGGATTTTGCGTTCCTGGTATAACTCGGGCAGTTGTTGTTGCCTTCCTGTACCTGTCCTGCAGGTGTGATGTTCGGATGTACTGAATCTGTGCAGGTGTTACACATGGTCTGCCACTGCAAGGAAGATCAGCAGACCATCCTGTCTCCCTGTAGCGCTGTCTTAGGCGTCTCACAGTACGGACATTGCAATTTATTGCCCTGGCCACATCTGCAGTCCTCATGCCTCCTTGCAGCATGCCTAAGGCACATTCACGCAGATGAGCAGGGACCCTGGGCATCTTTCTTTTGGTGTTTTTCTGTTAGTAGAACGGCCTCTTCAGTGTCCTATGTTTTCATAACTGTGACCTTGAATAAGCTATTAGTGTGTTAATGACCATTCCACAGGTGTATGTTCATTATTTGTTTATGGTTCAATGAACAAAAACATGGGAAACAGTGTTTAAACCCTTTATAATGATCTATGAAGTTATTTGGATTTTTACAAATTTTCTTTGTTGGGCCAGTTGAGGATCTCTGGTATTTTAACCTAATTCTTAGGCAATTTTAACGACTTCTTTGATCCTGACTAGGGTGGAAAATTTGCTGGCATCAGGGCTGCAAAGCGACTGTGTCACATACACATAAAATAAGATTGCAGGACTGCAGTTGGGTTCGGGACCAGTCCTTGCGGGAGCAGGTGTGACAAGAAGTCAGCGGGAGCGAGTGTGACGAAGAAATTAGTCCCATGCAGGTTGCAGACGGAATCCAGACATTAAAACGGAAATCGACAATAATAATAATTTTAAAAAATGAACAAAGTATCAACACTTTGTGTTGCCGGTAGCAATTATGCTAATGATAACGTTATTTTGGTAGAGATGGACAGGCTTTCCCTAAAACCTTCTCAATTAAATGTTAACCACAAAGTAGCCTACCTGGCAGAATATCATGATTATTTGCATCGATCCAGTGGCCATTTTGTTTAGCCAACTCCGCAATCACATGAGCGATACAGAAACATCACTAACCAAACAACTCTCATATTAGAGGTTGACACAGGAGTGAAAATTAATTCCTGTCACATCTTGTCCTGACCAAAAAAATCCTGTTCTGTGCTGATCCCACAACCCTGGAACTTTCCCTTCCCGATTTTTAAATCACTCCCGTCCGGTCCTGTACTCATTTTTGCGCACAGAAATATGTAGGATATTGTGTTTGTTTAGGAAGCATTGGAAATAATTTTAGTTATGCAATATGTGACTGATGTGGTTGTCTTCTTGGTTAAATGCACTGACTGTAGGCATAATTCGCTATGGATAAGAGCGTATTCTAAATGACCTAAAATGTATTCCAAACAAAAAATATGAATGCCAAATGCAACTATTTCAAATATTTTACGGCATTACAGTTCATCTAAGGAAATCGGTCAATTTTAAACAAATTCATTAGGACCTAATCTATGAGTTTCACATGACTGGGCAGGGTTGCAGCCATGGGTGGGCCTAGGAGGGCATGGGCCCACCCACTGGTGAGTCAGGTCTACGAATGGGCTGGAATGGTTACACGTGGTCTGCGGTTGTGATGCCGGTTGGACGTAGTGCCAAATTCTCTAAAATGGCGTTGGAGGCGGCTGACTTGTCTACTAGTTAAATAAAAAAGTCAAATGGTAGAGAAAATAACATTGACATTTTCTGGTAACAGCTCTGGTGGACATTCCTGCAGTCAACATACCAATTGCATGCCCCCTCAATTTGAGACATCTGTGGTAGAGGTCGACTGATTATGATTTTTCAACGCCGATACCGATAATTGGAGGCCTCGAGTAAATAATGAAACATGTTCAATTTGATTTAAATAATGCAAAAACAAAGTGTTGGAGAAGAAAGTAAAAGTGCAATATGTGCTAACGTTTCAGTTCCTTGCTCAGAACATGAGAATATATATATATATATATATATATATATATATATATATATATATTTTTTTACCTTTATTTAACCAGGCAAGTCAGTTAAGAACGTATTCTTATTTTCAATGACGGCCTGGGAACAGTGGGTTAACTGCCTGTTCAGGGGCAGAACGACAGATTTGTACCTTGTCACCTCGGGGGTTTGAACTCGCAACCTTCCGGTTACTAGTCCAACGCTCTAACCACTAGGCTACCGCCCCAATATGAAAGAGGGTGGTTCCTTTTAACACGAGGCTTCAATATTCCCAGGTAAGACGATTTAGGTTGTAGTTATTATAGGAATTATAGGACTATTTCCCTCTATACCATTTGTATTTCATTAACCTTTGACTATTGGATGTTCTTCTAGGCACTTTAGTATTGCCAGTGTAACAGTATAGCTTCCGACCCTCTCCTCGCTCGAACCAGCAACACAACGGCAACAGCCACCCTCAAAGCAGCGTTACAAATGCAGAGCAAGGGGAACAACTACTAGAAGGCTCAGAGCGAGTGACGTTTGAAACGTTGTTAGCGCGCGCTAACTAGCTAGCCATTTCACTTCGGTTACACCAGCCTCATCTCGAGAGTTGATAGGCTTGAAGTCATAAACAGCGCAATGCTTGACGTACATCATGATTTTTCAATTTTATTTTAGCTAGTTTTTGCCTTAAATCTTGGTCGACCAACAGCATATCGACCGAAAAATCGACCAGTTGACTAAATGGGGTCTGCCTAAATTTTCTGTGAAATAAAACAAAGTTGCACGTTGCTGAAATCTCTATTGAAGAAAATATAATGACTTTCAATATCAAAAGCGACCCATCCATACACAGCTGGACTCACCAGCTCCCGCTTTCACCCGTTGGTGCTATTTACAAACGTGTGACTGGCTCAACTTTTCTGGGGAACTCTAAGCTTCATAATGTGAAGGGTGAATGAAGAATGTGCTTTATCTCCCGCTCGCTCTGTCTGTCCCGCTCGCTCTGTCTGTCCCGCTCGCTCTGTCTGTCCCGCTCGCTCTGTCTGTCCCGCTCGCTCTGTCTGTCCCGCTCGCTCTGTCTGTCCCGCTCGCTCTGTCTGTCCCGCTCGCTCTGTCTGTCCCGCTCGCTCTGTCTGTCCCGCTCGCTCTGTCTGTCCCGCTCGCTCTGTCTGTCCCGCTCGCTCTGTCTGTCTCGCTCGCTCTGTCTGTCTCGCTCGCTCTGTCTGTCTCGCTCGCTCTGTCTGTCTCGCTCGCTCTGTCTGTCTCGCTCGCTCTGTCTCGCTCGCTCTGTCCCGCTCGCTCTGTCTGTCTCGCTCGCTCTGTCTGTCTCGCTCGCTCTGTCTGTCTCGCTCGCTCTGTCTGTCTCGCTCGCTCTGTCTGTCTCGCTCGCTCTGTCCCTCTCGCTCTGTCTGTCCCTCTCGCTCTGTCTGTCCCTCTCGCTCTGTCTGTCCCTCTCGCTCTGTCTGTCCCTCTCGCTCTGTCTGTCTCTCTCGCTCTGTCTGTCTCGCTCGCTCTGTCTGTCCCGCTCGCTCTGTCTGTCCCGCTCGCTCTGTCTGTCCCTCTCGCTCTGTCTGTCCCGCTCGCTCTGTCTGTCCCGCTCGCTCTCTCGCTCTGTCTGTCCCGCTCGCTCTGTCTGTCCCGCTCGCTCTCTCGCTCTGTCTGTCCCTCTCGCTCTGTCTGTCCCTCTCGCTCTGTCTGTCCCTCTCGCTCTGTCTGTCCCTCTCGCTCTGTCTGTCCCGCTCGCTCTGTCTGTCCCGCTCGCTCTGTCTGTCCCGCTCGCTCTGTCTGTCCCTCTCGCTCTGTCTGTCCCGCTCGCTCTGTCTGTCCCGCTCGCTCTCTCGCTCTGTCTGTCCCGCTCGCTCTGTCTGTCCCGCTCGCTCTCTCGCTCTGTCTGTCCCTCTCGCTCTGTCTGTCCCGCTCTCTCGCTCTGTCTGTCCCGCTCGCTCTCTCGCTCTGTCTGTCCCGCTCGCTCTCTCGCTCTGTCTGTCCCGCTCGCTCTCTCGCTCTGTCTGTCCCGCTCGCTCTCTCGCTCTGTCTGTCCCGCTCGCTCTGTCTGTCCCGCTCGCTCTCTCGCTCTGTCTGTCCCTCTCGCTCTGTCTGTCCCGCTCGCTCTCTCGCTCTGTCTGTCCCGCTCGCTCTGTCTGTCCCGCTCGCTCTCTCGCTCTGTCTGTCCCGCTCGCTCTGTCTGTCCCGCTCGCTCTCTCGCTCTGTCTGTCCCTCTCGCTCTGTCTGTCCCGCTCGCTCTCTCGCTCTGTCTGTCCCGCTCGCTCTCTCGCTCTGTCTGTCCCGCTCGCTCTCTCGCTCTGTCTGTCCCGCTCGCTCTCTCGCTCTGTCTGTCCCGCTCGCTCTCTCGCTCTGTCTGTCCCGCTCGCTCTCTCGCTCTGTCTGTCCTCTCTCGCTCTGTCTGTCCCGCTCGCTCTCTCGCTCTGTCTGTCCCCTCGCTCTCTCGCTCTGTCTGTCCCGCTCGCTCTCTCGCTCTGTCTGTCCCGCTCGCTCTCTCTCTCGCTCTGTCTGTCCCTGTCTCTCTCTCTCGCTCTGTCTGTCCCGCTCTCTCTCTCTCGCTCTGTCTGTCCCGCTCGCTCTCTCTCTCGCTCTGTCTGTCCCGCTCGCTCTCTCTCTCGCTCTGTCTGTCCCGCTCGCTCTCTCTCTCGCTCTGTCTGTCCCGCTCGCTCTCTCTCGCTCTGTCTGTCCCGCTCGCTCTCTCTCTCGCTCTGTCTGTCTGTCCTCTCTCGCTCTGTCTCTCTCTCGCTCTGTCTGTCCCTGCTCGCTCTCTCGCTCTGTCTGTCCCGCTCGCTCTCTCTCTCGCTCTGTCTGTCCCGCTCGCTCTCTCTCTCTCGCTCTGTCTGTCCCGCTCGCTCTCTCTCTCTCGCTCTGTCTGTCCCGCTCGCTCTCTCTCTCTCGCTCTGTCTGTCCCGCTCGCTCTCTCTCTCGCTCTGTCTGTCCCGCTCGCTCTCTCTCTCGCTCTGTCTGTCCCGCTCGCTCTCTCTCTCGCTCTGTCTGTCCCGCTCGCTCTCTCTCTCGCTCTGTCTGTCCCGCTCGCTCTCTCTCTCGCTCTGTCTGTCCCGCTCGCTCTCTCTCTCGCTCTGTCTGTCCCTCTCGCTCTGTCTGTCCCGCTCGCTCTCTCTCTCGCTCTGTCTGTCCCGCTCGCTCTCTCTCTCGCTCTGTCTGTCCCGCTCGCTCTCTCTCTCGCTCTGTCTGTCCTGTCGCTCTCTCTCTCGCTCTGTCTGTCCTGCTCTCTCGCTCTCTCGCTCTGTCTGTCCCGCTCGCTCTCTCTCTCTCTCGCTCTGTCTGTCCCTGCTCTCTCTCTCTCGCTCTGTCTGTCCCGCTCGCTCTCTCTCTCGCTCTGTCTGTCCCGCTCGCTCTCTCTCTCTCGCTCTGTCTGTCCCGCTCGCTCTCTCTCTCTCGCTCTGTCTGTCCCGCTCGCTCTCTCTCTCTCGCTCTGTCTGTCCCGCTCGCTCTCTCTCTCGCTCTGTCTGTCCCGCTCGCTCTCTCTCTCGCTCTGTCTGTCCCTTTCTGCTCTCTCTCTCGCTCTGTCTGTCCCGCTCGCTCTCTCTCTCGCTCTGTCTGTCCCGCTCGCTCTCTCTCTCGCTCTGTCTGTCCCGCTCGTCTCTCTCTCTCGCTCTGTCTGTCCGCTCGCTCTCTCTCTCGCTCTGTCTGTCCCGCTCGCTCTCTCTCTCGCTCTGTCTGTCCGCTCGCTCTCTCTCGCTCTGTCTGTCCCGCTCGCTCTCTCTCTCTCGCTCTGTCTGTCCTGCTCGCTCTCTCTCTCGCTCTGTCTGTCCCTGTCTCGCTCTCTCTCTCTCGCTCTGTCTGTCCTGCTCTCTCTCTCTCTCTGTCTGTCTGTCCCTCTCGCTCTCTCTCGCTCTGTCTGTCCCTCTCGCTCTCTCTCTCTCGCTCTGTCTGTCTCGCTCTCTCTCTCTCGCTCTGTCTGTCTCTCTCTCTCTCTCGCTCTGTCTGTCCCGCTCGCTCTCTCTCTCTCGCTCTGTCTGTCTGTCCCGCTCGGTCTGGCTCTCTCTCTCGCTCTGTCTGTCTGTCTGCTCTCTCTCTCGCTCTGTCTGTCTGCTCGCTCTCTCTCTCTCGCTCTGTCTGTCCGTCTCTCTCGCTCTGTCTGTCTCTCGCTCTGTCTGTCCCGCTCGCTCTGTCTCTCTCGCTCTGTCTGTCTGTCTGCTCTCTCTCTCGCTCTGTCTGTCTGTCCTCTCTCTCTCGCTCTGTCTGTCTCTCTCTCTCTCTCGCTCTGTCTGTCCCGCTCTCTCTCGCTCTCTGTCTGTCGCTCTGTCTGTCCGCCTCGCTCTGTCTCTCTCTCTCGCTCTGTCTGTCTGTCTGGTCTCTCTCCTCGCTCTGTCTGTCCGCTCTGGCTCTCTCTCTCGCTCTGTCTGTCCCGCTCTGGCTCTCTCGCTCTGTCTGTCTGCTCTGCTCTGTCTCTCTCGCTCTGTCTGTCTCGCTCTGGTCTCTCTCTCTCGCTCTGTCTGTCCCGTCTCGCTCTGGCTCTCTCTCTCGCTCTGTCTGTCCCGCCCGCTCTGGCTCTCTCTCTCGCTCTGTCTGTCCCTCTCGCTCTGTCTGTCCCGCTCTGGCTCTCTCTCTCTCGCTCTGTCTGTCCCGCTCGCTCTCTCTCTCTGGTCTCTCTCTCTCGCTCTGTCTGTCCGCTCTCGCTCTGGCTCTCTCTCTCGCTCTGTCTGTCTGCCCGCTCTGGCTCTCTCTCTCGCTCTGTCTGTCTCGCTCTGGCTCTCTCTCTCGCTCTGTCTGTCTCTCTCGCTCTGGCTCTCGCTCTCGCTCTCTCTCTCGCTCTGTCTGTCTGTCTGCTCTCTCTCTCTCGCTCTGTCTGCTCTCGCTCTCTCTCTCGCTCTGTCTGTCCTGTCTGCTCTCTCTCTCGCTCTGTCTGTCTGCTCGCTCTCTCTCTCGCTCTGTCTGTCCCTCGCTCTCTCTCTCGCTCTGTCTGTCTGCTCTCTCTCTCTCGCTCTGTCTGTCCGTCGCTCTCTCTCTCTCGCTCTGTCTGTCCCGCTCGCTCTCTCTCTCTCGCTCTGTCTGTCCCGCTCGCTCTCTCTCTCTCGCTCTGTCTGTCTGTCGCTCTCTCTCTCTCGCTCTGTCTGTCCCGCTCGCTCTGTCTCTCTCGCTCTGTCTGTCTGTCGCTCTCTCTCTCTCGCTCTGTCTGTCCCGTCTCTCTCTCTCTCGCTCTGTCTGTCCCTGCTCTCTCTCTCTCGCTCTGTCTGTCTCCTGTCTGTCTGCTCTCTCTCGCTCTGTCTGTCTGTCCTGCTCTCTCTCTCTCGCTCTGTCTGTCTCGCTCTCTCTCTCTCGCTCTGTCTGTCTGCTCGCTCTGTCTCTCTGTCTGTCTCTCGCTCTGTCTGTCCCGCTCGCTCTCTCTCTCTGCTCTGTCTGTCCCTCTCGCTCTCTCTCTCTGTCTGTCTGCTCTGCTCTCTCTCGCTCTGTCTGTCTGTCTCTCTCTCGCTCTGTCTGTCTGCTCGCTCTCTCTCTCGCTCTGTCTGTCCCGCTCTGCTCTCTCTCTCGCTCTGTCTGTCCCGCTCGCTCTCTCTCTCGCTCTGTCTGTCCCGCTCTGCTCTCTCTCTCGCTCTGTCTGTCCCTGCTCTCTCTCTCTCGCTCTGTCTCTCTCTCTCTCGCTCTGTCTGTCCGCTCGCTCTCTCTCTCGCTCTGTCTGTCCCTCGCTCTCTCTCTCGCTCTGTCTGTCTGTCTCGCTCTCTCTCTCGCTCTGTCTGTCGCTCTCTCTCTCGCTCTGTCTGTCCCGCTCTCTCTCGCTCTCGCTCTGTCTGTCTGTCCCGCTCGCTCTCGCTCTCGCTCTGTCTGTCCCTCTCGCTCTGTCTGTCCCGCTCTGGCTCTCTCTCTCTCGCTCTGTCTGTCCCGCTCTGGCTCTCTCTCTCGCTCTGTCTGTCCCGCTCGCTCTGGCTCTCTCTCTCTCGCTCTGTCTGTCCCGCTCGCTCTGGCTCTCTCTCTCTCGCTCTGTCTGTCCCGCTCGCTCTGGCTCTCTCTCTCGCTCTGTCTGTCCCGCTCGCTCTGCTCTCTCTCTCTCGCTCTGTCTGTCCCGCTCGCTCTGTCTGTCCCGCTCGCTCTGTCTCTCTCTCTCGCTCTGTCTGTCCCGCCCGCTCTGGCTCTCTCTCTCGCTCTGTCTGTCCCGCCCGCTCTGGCTCTCTCTCTCTCGCTCTGTCTGTCCCGCCCGCTCTGGCTCTCTCTCTCTCTCGCTCTGTCTGTCCCGCTCTGGCTCTGTCTCTCTCGCTCTGTCTGTCTGTCGCTCTGGCTCTCTCTCTCTCTCGCTCTGTCTGTCGCCTGCTCTGGCTCTCTCTCTCGCTCTGTCTGTCCCGCCCGCTCTGGCTCTCTCTCTCGCTCTGTCTGTCCCGCCCGCTCTGGCTCTCTCTCTCGCTCTGTCTGTCCCGCCCGCTCTGGCTCTCTCTCTCTCGCTCTGTCTGTCCCGCTCGCTCTGGCTCTCGCTCTGGCTCTCTCTCTCGCTCTCTCTCTCTCGCTCTGTCTCTCTCTCGCTCTGGCTCTCTCTCTCGCTCTGGCTGTCTGTCTCGCTCGCTCTGTCTCTCTCGCTCTGGCTCTCGCTCTCGCTCTGGCTCTCGCTCTCGCTCTTGCTCTGGCTCTCGCTCTGGCTCTCGCTCTCGCTCTGGCTCTCGCTCTCGCTCTGGCTCTCTCGCTCTGGCTCTCTCTCTGGCTCTCTCTCTCTCGCTCTGTCTCTCTCGCTCTGCTCTGTCTCTCTCTCGCTCTCTGTCTGCTCTCTCTCTCTCGCTCTCTGTCTCTCTCGTCTCGCTCTGTCTGTCTCTGTCTCTCTCGCTCGCTCTGTCTGTCTCTCTCTCTCGCTCTGTCTGTCTGTCCTGCTCTCTCTCGCTCGCTCTGTCTGTCCCGCTCTCTCTCTCTCTCTGCTCTGTCTGTCCTGCTCTCTCTCTCTCTCGCTCTGTCTGTCTGCTCTGCTCTCTCTCTCGCTCTGTCTGTCCCGCTCTCTCTCTCTCGCTCTGTCTGTCCGCTCTCTCTCTCGCTCTGTCTGTCCCGCTCTCTCTCTCTCGCTCTGTCTGTCCCGCTCGCTCTCTCTCTCGCTCTGTCTGTCCTGCTCTGTCTCTCTCTCTCGCTCTGTCTGTCCGCTCGCTCTCTCTCTCGCTCTGTCTGTCTGCTCTGTCTCTCTCTCTCGCTCTGTCTGTCTGCTCTGTCTCTCTCTCTCGCTCTGTCTGTCTGTCGCTCTGTCTCTCTCTCTCGCTCTGTCTGTCTGTCTCGCTCTGCTCTCTCTCTCTCGCTCTGTCTGTCCCGTCTCGCTCTGTCTGTCTGTCTCGCTCTGTCTGTCTCTCTCGCTCTGTCTGTCTCGTCTGCTCTGTCTGTCTCTCTCTCGCTCTGTCTGTCGCTCTGCTCTGCTCTCTCTCGCTCTGTCTGTCCCGCCTGCTCTGGCTGTCTCTCTCTCTCGCTCTGTCTGTCCCGCTCTGGCTCTCTCTCTCGCTCTGTCTGTCCCGCTCGCTCTGGCTCTCTCTCTCTCGCTCTGTCTGTCTGTCTCTCTCTCTCGCTCTGTCTGTCTCGCTCTGTCTGTCTCTCTCGCTCTGTCTGTCCCGCTCTCTCTCTCTGCTCGCTCTGTCTCTCTCGCTCTGTCTGTCCCGCTCTGTCTCTGGCTCTCTCTCTCGCTCTGTCTGTCCCGTCTCGCTCTGGCTCTCTCTCTCGCTCTGTCTGTCCGCTCGCTCTGTCTCTCTGTCTGTCCCGCTCGTCTCTCTCTCTCGCTCTGTCTGTCTGTCTCGCTCTGTCTCTCTCGCTCTGTCTGTCTGTCTCGCTCTGTCTCTCTCGCTCTGTCTGTCCTGTCTGTCTGTCTCTCTCTCGCTCTGTCTGTCCCGCTCTGCTCTCTCTCTCTCGCTCTGTCTGTCCCGCTCGCTCTCTCTCTCTCTCGCTCTGTCTGTCCCGCTCTGTCTGTCTCTCTCTCTCTCTCGCTCTGTCTGTCCGCTCGCTCTCTCTCTCTCTCTGTCTGTCTGTCTGTCTGTCTCTCTCGCTCTGTCTGTCTCTGCGCTCTCTCTCGCTCTGTCTGTCCCGCTCTGCTCTCTCTCTCTCGCTCTGTCTGTCTCGCTCTGCTCTCTCTCTCGCTCTGTCTGTCTGTCTGCTCTGTCTCTCTCTCTCGCTCTGTCTGTCTGCTCTGGCTCTCTCTCTCGCTCTGTCTGTCCTCTCGCTCTCTCTCGTCTCTCTCGCTCTGCTCTGCTCTCTCTCTCGCTCTGTCTGTCTCGCTCGCTCTGGCTCTCGCTCTGTCTGTCTCCGCTCTGTCTCTCTCTCTCGCTCTGTCTGTCTGCTCTCGCTCTCTCTCTCGCTCTGTCTGTCTGCTCGCTGTCTCTCTCGCTCTGTCTGTCGCTCTCTGGCTCTCTCTCTCGCTCTGTCTGTCCTGCTCTCTCTCGCTCTCTCTCTCGCTCTGTCTGTCTGTCGCTCGCTCTGGCTCTCTCTCGCTCTGTCTGGCTCGCTCTGGCTCTCGCTCTGTCTGTCCTGCTCTCGCTCTCGCTCTCGCTCTGTCTGTCTGTCTGGCTCTCTCTCTCGCTCTCTGTCTCGCTCTGTCCCTCTCGCTCTGTCTGTCCCGCTCTCTCTCTCTCTCGCTCTGTCTGTCCCGCTCTGGCTCTCTCTCTCGCTCTGTCTGTCCCGCTCTGGCTCTCTCTCTCTCGCTCTGTCTGTCCCGCTCGCTCTGGCTCTCTCTCTCGCTCTGTCTGTCCCGCTCGCTCTGGCTCTCTCTCTCTCGCTCTGTCTGTCCCGCTCGCTCTGGCTCTCTCTCTCGCTCTGTCTGTCCCGCTCGCTCTGGCTCTCTCTCTCGCTCTGTCTGTCCCGCTCGCTCTGGCTCTCTCTCTCGCTCTGTCTGTCCCGCTCGCTCTGGCTCTCTCTCTCTCGCTCTGTCTGTCCCGCTCGCTCTGTCTGTCGCTCTGCTCTGTCCTGTCTCTCTCTCGCTCTGTCTGTCTGTCGCTCTGGCTCTCTCTCTCTCTCGCTCTGTCTGTCCCGCTCTCTCTGCTCTGTCTCTCTCGCTCTGTCTGCTCGCTCTGCTCTGTCTCTCTCTCTCTCTCTCGCTCTGTCTGTCCCGCCTCGCTCTGGCTCTGTCTGTCTCTCGCTCTGTCTGTCTCGCTCTGCTCTGGCTCTCTCTCTCGCTCGCTCTCTCTGTCTCGCTCTGCTCTCTCTCGCTCGCTCTGTCTGTCTCGCTCTGGCTCTCTCTCTCGCTCTGTCTGTCCTCGCTCTCTCTCGCTCTCGCTCTGTCTCGCTCTCGCTCTCGCTCTCTGCTCGCTCTCGCTCTGTCTGTCTCGCTCTGGCTCTCGCTCTCGCTCTGGCTCTCGCTCTCGCTCTGGCTCTCGCTCGCTCTGGCTCTCTCTCTGGCTCCCTCTCGCTCGCTCTGGCTCGCTCTGTCTCTCTCGGTCCCGCTCTCTCGCTCCCGCTCTCTCTCTCTCTCGCTCTCTGTCCCGCTCTCTCTCTCGCTCTGTCTGTCCCGCTCTCTCTCTCGCTCTGTCTGTCCCGCTCTCTCTCGCTCGCTCTGTCTGTCCCGCTCTCTCTCGCTCGCTCTGTCTGTCCCGCTCTCTCTCGCTCGCTCTGTCTGTCCCGCTCTCTCTCGCTCGCTCTGTCTGTCCCGCTCTCTCTCGCTCGCTCTGTCTGTCCCGCTCTCTCTCTCGCTCTGTCTGTCTCTGTCTCTCTCGCTCTGTCTGTCTGCTCTCTCTCTCTCGCTCTGTCTGTCCCGCTCTCTCTCGCTCGCTCTGTCTGTCCCGCTCTCTCGCTCGCTCTGTCTGTCCCGCTCTCTCGCTCGCTCTGTCTGTCCCGCTCTCTCTCGCTCGCTCTGTCTGTCCCGTCTCTCTCGCTCGCTCTGTCTGTCCCGCTCTCTCTCTCGCTCGCTCTGTCTGTCCCGCTCTCTCGCTCGCTCTGTCTGTCCCGCTCTCTCGCTCGCTCTGTCTGTCCCGCTCTCTCGCTGTCTGTCTGTCCGCTCTCTCGCTCGCTCTGTCTGTCTCTCTCTCTCGCTCGCTCTGTCTGTCCCGCTCTCTCGCTCCTCTGTCTGTCCGCTCCTCGCTCGCTCTGTCTGTCCCGCTCTCTCGCTCGCTCTCTGTCTGTCCCGCTCTCTCTCTCGCTCTGTCTGTCGCTCTCTCGCTCGCTCTGTCTGTCGCTCTCTCTCTCGCTCTGTCTGTCTCTCCGCTCTCTCGCTCGCTCTGTCTGTCTGTCTCTCTCTCGCTCTGTCTGTCTGTCTGTCTCTCTCGCTCTGCTCTGTCTCTCTCTCTCGCTCGCTCTCTGTCTGTCTCGCTCTCTCTCTCTCGCTCTGTCTGTCTCTCTCTCTCTCGCTCTGCTCTGTCTGTCTCGCTCTGTCTCTCTCTCTCTCGCTCTGTCTCTCTCTCTCGCTCTGTCTCTCTCGCTCGCTCTGTCTGTCTCTCTCGCTCTGTCTCTCTCTCTCTCGCTCTGTCTCTCTCTCTCTCGCTCTGTCTCTCTCTCTCTCGCTCTGTCTCTCTCTCTCTGCTCTGTCTCTCTCTCTCGCTCTGTCTGTCTGTCTGTCTCTCTCGCTCTGTCTCTCTCTCTGTCGCTCCTGTCTCTCTCTCTCGCTCTCGCTCTGTCTGTCTGTCTGTCTCGCTCGCTCTCTGTCTGTCTGCTCTCTCTCTCGCTCGCTCTGTCTGTCTGCTCTCTCTGTCTGTCCCGCTCTCTCTGTCTGTCCCGCTCTCTCTCTCGCTCGCTCTGTCTGTCCCGCTCTCTCTCTCGCTCGCTCTGTCTGTCCCGCTCTCTCTCTCGCTCGCTCTGTCTGTCCCGCTCTCTCTCGCTCGCTCGCTCTGTCTGTCCCGCTCTGTCTCGTCTCCTCGCTCTGTCT